>NC_056744.1:605876015-605951015 GCF_019279795.1 Protopterus annectens
TGTTGTAAATCCTTTTATCTATCTTGACCAACACGTTAGTGTACAGCTTTTCATATTCAGAAAACAATAAATCGTTAGTTATACCTGAATTTAATTTGTTAGTGTCACCCACTAAAGTTGCCAATAATATTTCATTGTATTTGACCATACGTTCAATAAGACCTTTACCACACTCATCAAAATAATTGTGAAAGTCAACTGCTTCAGTATGCAAAATGCCAAAAGGATATTTATAAAACCTTAAATCCTGTGGAACAATGTTGTGAGCTAAGGAGCTTTTTAAATAACCGTTGTACATTTGTAAGTATTTCAATTTAAACAATTTCTTCTCCAGTAAAAAAATCATTTCTTTTAAAGTAGGCGTTTTGTCACTTTCATTATGAAAACTTTGCATAGATGCATTAACATCAACACCATGATCAAATTTATAATTTTTGTCGACTATGTCCTTGTAACAAGGACTTGAACAGTCTGAGAATAAGCAGAATGAAATAAAACATCAGCGTTCTGTAAACTACACTTAACACAGTTAGAACGCAGTTTCGATAAAGGAACAGTACCTCATGCGTGTGAATACGCTTGAGAAGTCAGTTTTCCATCATCGTGAGTATGCATGTTGTCCATAATTGTATGTCCAGCCTTGTTCAGCCCTGCAGTGTTGGAAGCTGTATCAGAAACAAACACCGATCCACTCTGCACCCCACCATTACTCGCGCCAACCGAGCGTGGAGATGATGTGACCAAAACAACTGAATCCTTTTTACTTTGAAGAAACATCGGACCCAGTAGTGGAGCACCACCTACAGGTTCGTTTTGGCTCAACAACTCTATGAGCCTAGTTAAGTCTCCTTTCAAGGAGACTATTTCCTCGCGCATTTTGCTTACTTCACTCGATGTACAGTCACGGCATACAGGACTGGGGATTCCACCATCTACCAACAAGGTAGAATCACTCGCACTTGGGCTTCAGACCAGTTGTTTTACATTAGGAAGGTTTGTGGCCTGCACTGTGGTGGCAGGACAGGTAGCTTACATCCTTCTAAGTTGGGAACTGCTGATTGAGGGCTCAGTGTCTGTTATTCTAAAAGTGTATTAATTCTGGTTTAAGCACTTGGGCTTCAGGCCAGTTGTTTTACATTAAGAAGGTTTGTGGTCTGCACTGTAGTGGCAGAACAGGTAGCTTACATCCTTCTAAGTTGGGAACTGCTGATTGAGGGCTCAGTGTCTGTTATTCTAAAAGTGTATTAATTCTGGTTTAAGCACTTGGGCTTCAGGCCAGTTATTTTACATTAAAAGGGTTCGTGGTCTGCACTCTTGTGGGAGGAGAGGCTGGACTCTGCCCTTCTGAGCTGGGAATTTCTGGTTAAAGGCTTATAGTGCCTGCATATTTGAACTGTTTCTTACTGAAATTGATACACCTTGTTTGCTGTAGCATAGACTAGATCCAGGCCTGCTGAATCTAGCTTTGTTTGTATGCTTGTTGTTTGTTTGCTTGTTATTTCCCTGAAACGCTAATTCCACCTAAAACGCGGCATTTCAGTGCTTCTGTGGATCCCTAGTGATATCTACATTGCTTACTGTACTTATTTCCTTGTTTCACTTGAAAGAAAGTTATTGTTTGTCGTTTTTGCATTTAAGTTGCCTGTAACACATTGCATTTAAGTTACCTGGCACTTGCTCACTAAAGCAATTATATGTCAGCACTAAAAAATTTAAAGCACTACACCCTGACAAACTCCCCTTGAGTACCTTGTTCCCCATTGGCCCTTTTTTTCAATTATAAAGGAATTCACAATACTATTCTAGCATGTCCAAAGGTCAGTTGTCAATCTTCTCTCCGGTCCAGCTGGTGAATCTGGGAATCTTGAGGCAATGTTACAACTGCCTCATGTACACAGACAACCCTCTCCTCCTCCCAACAAATTCCAACACATGTGAGAGATGCAACCATATAGCCATACTGGAGGCTAAGCTCTCTCAACTCAGTACTGGCAAAACCAGTCAGGAGAAGGAAACCACACTCACTACAATTCCAGTCTCACATAGACCTACCACGACAGCAAACCATACACATAAAAACACAAAAACATACTCGGAGGCTCTAAATAAAAATCTGCCTAAGCAGCAGAGACCTCCAAAGCAGACACCCAAGCAACCACTACCCCAAAACAAAACACGTGCAACACATAGCTCACAAAGCCAGTGTGCTGAACAGTCACAGCCCTTAAGGCTAAACAACACACCTGATACACTTGTAATAGGTGACTCTATCATCAGGCACACTGACGTCCCGCTCACCAGGCTGAACAAGGAGAAGGTCACGGTGAGCTGCCTGTCGGGCGCTAGGATACGCCACATAACACAAGCACTCAGGTCACTCCAAGGCAAGTACAAATATGACTCAGGCATTGTCCATGCTGGTGTGAATGACCTGAGATGTACCTCCCTGGACTACATGAAAAGAGACATAGAGGAGCTCTCTGAGCATGTAGCCCAGGCCGGTATGACCCTGACCTTGAGTAGCATCTTACCCTCTCCAAGAATGATGCCACAATATGAAGACAAGATGATCAATTTCAACAATTGGCTTAAGTATTGGTGTCATTCAAAGGGGATCCAATGCCTGCCAGCCTGGGATGACATGCTCGCCAAGCCACAATGCTTCGATAGGGACGGCTTGTACCTGTCACCCCTGGGCTTTCGGATATTGGCAAAGGCTCTTGCTACTCCATAGTGCCTTTTTTAGGCAAGGCTCAAAAGACAAACCCACCTCCATAGGTATCACAAGGTATAAGAAACTAAGAGTAATTCTACTCAATGCCAGAAGTCTAAACCTCAAGATGCATGCACTCAAAACTCTCCTTAGCATGGAGAACATCGATATCTGTGCAGTAACAGAAACCTGGTTCGAGGCTCCCAAGAGCACCCCAGCACTACCAGGTTATACCTCATACCATGCTTTTCGGCCCCAAAACTTGGACTGAACCACAAAAGGAGGGGGAGTATCAATATTCGTCAAAGATACCCACACTTCCAGGTTGGTGGCACAGCACGAAGCATCAGAGACTATCCATGTGCAACTAACAGTGGGTAAAACTGCCTTCCAGTTTATAGCCTGCTACAGACCACCCTCAAAAACCCAGGAACCCCACTCAGCCTTCCTGAGAACACTGGAAAATATGAAGGTCTCTCCAAACACCATTATATTAGGCGACTTCAACTACCCAAATATAGACTGGGAGCATTACTCTAGCTCCAACACCCTAGCCCAAAGGTTCCTAGAATT
The DNA here is from genome assembly GCF_019279795.1 of Protopterus annectens. Lineage (NCBI taxonomy): Eukaryota > Metazoa > Chordata > Ceratodontiformes > Protopteridae > Protopterus > Protopterus annectens. The sequence continues at coordinate 605,879,302 of NC_056744.1, forward strand.
TATAAACTCAAATGCTATGGAACAACTTGTTACCACTCCCACAAGAGGGGAAAACATACTGGACCTGATCATCACCAACATGGGGACTCTATGCTCCAGACCAGAAGTGTATCCCTCACTGGTAAGATCAGACCATAAACTAATCTCACTGGATATTCACATCCCGACTCCACCCCCTGCCCTGAAAACCACAGTGAAAAACTTCTCTAAAGCAAATTTCACACTCCTCAAAACCGAGGTGGAATCCTTCAAAGCCCCCGGGCCTGTGGAAAATACGGCCCAGACCTCAGAATCCTTTATAAACGCATTCTATGAACACCTTCAGGAATGCATGGATCATGCAATCCCAAATAAAACCAAGATCCAATCCTCCAAAGGCAGACGTCCTGTCTGGTGGACCCCAGCCATAAACAAACTATACAATAGAAGGAGGAAGCTACTACATGATAGAGCAAAATCCCAAAAAGGGAAGGCATCTCTGATCAGTATTAGCAAAAAACTATGGGCACTCATAAAATCGTCTAAGGCCAGCTTCGAGAGAAAAATTGCACAGGACACTAAGGATAATCACAAGGCTTTCTTTAGTTATGTTAGGAACCTGGGTGGGAATTCCCAGATATGCTCAGAATTAGTCCACAATGACAAAAAATACACTGAACCCACAGACATTGCCAACATCCTAGCTGACAGGTTCAGTGCAAATTTCTCTCCCCTTCCCCACCAAAAGGGTAAATATCTATCCCAGCAGAGTGCTGCCCCCCTGACATCTCAGATGCTCAGGTAAGAGCTGCCCTCTCCAAAGCAAAAAACACAGCATCAATGGGACCAGACGGTGTCCCAGGCTGCGTCCTACATGAACTCCAAGAAGAGTTAAACCCAAACATAAAACTACTGTTCAATCTCAGCCTTACTACAGGATATGTACCCAAAGAGTGGCGTACAGCAACAGTGGTCCCTCTCCACAAAGGTGGTGCCTCAGAGGAACCTGGAAACTATCGCCCCATAAGCCTCACTAGCTTGGTCTGCAAAGCAATGGAAAGGATCATCATGGACCTCATAAATAAATATAGTGGGGACCTACAGACACTGGATCCTACCCAGTTCGGCTTTGTTAAGGGCAGATCCTGCCTCTTAAACCTGGTTGATTTGTTTGAAACAGTCACCAAGGCCATTGACGAGGGGAAGGTGGTCCACACAGCCTACGTGGACCTCACAAAAGCCTTCGATATAATACCCCACTCGGGCATTATAGATAAGCTCACCAGCTTAAATATAAACTCCTATATCACTAGATGGGTTGCAAACTGGCTCAAGGACAGAACCCACATGGTTAGAATTGCTGGAGCCATGTCAGACTCCAAACCAGTTACAAGTGGCGTCCCACAAGGCTCAGTCCTGGGACCTCTCTTGTTCGGTAAATATTTCTCAGAGGTACAGGCCAACACGGAAGGACTGTGGCTGACCAAGTTTGCAGATGACTGCAAACTGGGCGCCATAATTGACTCTCCAGCCAACACAAGCATCCTCAAAAAGGGCCTCATAGAAACAGACAACTGGTGCCAGAGCCATGGCCTCAAGCTAAATGCCAAAAAGTGTATAGTCATCCCCTTTGGCAAAAACAAAGTGCCCACAAATTACCACATAAGTGGTAATCCATTAAGTACAGAAGAAGTAATTAGGTACCTGGGGACCCAAGTTGATAGCAAACTCTCATTTGACAACCACGTGGCCAAAGTGGTTAGAAAAACATTTTATATAGCCCACCTAATCATGAAGGGATTCACATCTAGATCAGGGGAGGTCATCGTGCCTCTTTACTCATCCCTCATCAGGCCCATAATTGAGTACAATGCCCCTTTTGGGATGTATCTTACCAGACACGTGCAGCAACTAGAAAGACCCCAAAAGTACCTCACCAAGAGGATCAAAGGGCTCAAACAGATGCCATATGCTGCCCAGTTAAAGAAACTCCAGCTCTACTCAGTGGCATACCACCTGCTCAGAGGCGATCTATGCCTGACGTATAAAGCCATGTCCAACCCGGAATTAATGGACATGCTGCACCTCAGAAAATCCAAATCCCATCGAGCTACGCGCTTGAGAGACTTGAACCTCAACACTGAAATAAATAGGACATGCTGGAGGGACAGATTCATAACCCAGAGGCTCCCTTCACTCTGGAATAAAATCCCAGTCCAGGTTAGGCAGAGTCCCTCATTGACTCTCTTCAAGAGGAATCTTGATGAGTGGATGGGAGATCGTAGGTTTACCCCGGGTATCACTTCTGTGTCACTGTTAGACAGAGGCACAGTATACTAACCTCGAAAAAGGGCATAGCAAAATTAATTTAAAATGGGTGGCGAAAGCCAAACACACTCTGGCTAGGCTTATAAATGCCCTAGGGCAGATAGCCTAGTATGAACCTATGAAACTATGAACCTATAAGTATTGTATGGGACTATTACATAAAATATCAGACATAATTATGTCCTACAATCGCAGGACATTTGACATTTATAATGGTTTTGGTATGGACACAACTGCCTAGAGGGGGACTGTCCCTCACAATGTAGGACAGGTGGTAACCCTAACCATTGGGCTAGGCTTAGCAATTGGTGGTGCGCTAACATGATGTGTTTCGCTTCCACGTGGTATAACTATCAACACTACAATGGAATACGGGCACAGGGTTTTAAATATCATTTGTTTGAGGGATGGGGACTCAATATTCAACTACGTGCCTTTGTGTTTACTTTGTATTTTGGTGTTCGCAAAACTGTCTTGTATGCTTCGCATACCTTTCAGTATCCACAGACACTGACAGGAGTGATTACTATTAGATGTAGGCTGTACTAGTCAGCATTTTAGGTTGCGCGTATGCAACCGACATGTTCACGCCTCTGTGTAGTGCTTGGACACGCCCCCTGCACTTGTACACATTTCCTATGCACGTGGCAGTTATGGCTAACGCCATCCTTGCACTGAGCTTCATGAATCTCGGGGATAATTTAAAGCATAAATAATTTGAAACTCTTCACTCCCTTATATGCTGACTATAGACTTGTACTTATTTTATAAGAATGACTTAACATCATAATTTATTTATAAAAGCAACTCTCCATAAACAACACTTCATGCTAAATCAAATAACCATATGATCCATGTTTGCACAATAATAAATAATGAATTTGATAAAATCAAATTGCCACATATATGTGATCATTTCACAATGCTACAGACTTATATAATATGTCAGATACCACATTTTGCTCTTCAGCACCATATAGGCCTCATTAACATGCCATGTTTCAGACTTTGTGGGACTGATAACCATATACACCAACACTTAACAACTCTCATTGAATCCAAAAGTATGTGCCAAATTCACAAATTTCCCAGGCAAAGCCAGATCTGCTTGCATAGAAGGATAATTTCCTTATGAGGAACTGGGTTGCCTGGTTTAAAATAGCAAACCAAAATCCTGGTCAGGAATTTTGGAATGATCTGACTGCTTATCTGTTTTCACAGGAGGCTTGGAGATGACATGCTAGTGTAAAGCAGGCTATTCATGAAACTGTAGTGAAGCCTAGAGCCACAAGTAGTGGCCAAAGTTGGTGAAAGTGCAAGCTGTGAGATGGTGTCACAAATTTATGAATGGGGGCAGCTAAAGGCATGCTCATGCCTAACAGCTCAGAATTGTTTTCTGAATAATAATGGCACTTAGGCAGTTGAGCCCACTAATATGTGGAATTCAGTTGCTCTCTTACTGGGAGATGAGGAATGACTAATGGCATGGTATGTTGGACACTACTTGCCTTAAAAGAATACCACAGCATAGTCATGTGTGTGTGTGTGTGTGTGTGTGTGTGTGTGTGTGTGTGTGTGTGTGTGTGTGTGTGTGTGTGTGTGTGTGTGTGTGTGTGTGCAACTTTATGCATGCACAGGCTTTGCAGCTCTTAACATATACACTATGACATAGGCTGCAAGAAAGACAGATGCAGACAAATTATGTCTTATGTTTATGTATCCTTTGTTGTTTAGGTTAGTCCCTCTAGGCTAGTAGCCTCTTTACAAGGCAGATAAAGGTGATATTTATATTACTAGGTGAAATTTTCCAGGGCATTGTGGAATTTCAACTACTCTTTTGGATAAATGTCATGGGATCATTTACCTAAACCTGAGCTACCATCAACACAGGCAGATGGGACCTTGATTAAATGTCTCATCCAAAGGGTAACACCCACACACACAGGAGTGCAGCACCCCCTTGTGCTGTACTTCAGTGTCAGCAATTGACTTAGTGTGGGAATAGAACCCACTGCCTTCTGCAACAAAATTGAGCGTACTACCTGTTGGCACACTGACACAGACATTGTAGGATCATAGGGACAAAAACCAGGATAGGACCACCAACGTTACAGAAAAAAAAATGGTTAACAACCCTGAAAATTATTGACATATATGTTAGTGTTTTGTCAGTAGAGAAGCAAAATGCTTTTGATGCAGCAGAGAATCATCAATGCATAAACACAGCATAGTGGATGCAAATGTTGCTGAAGGGATACAGTATCATGTGCCATCTGTGGAAAATAATCATGCCTGCTGCATGTACAACTTGCTTGCACATGTTTAGAATCACTGATATGTTACAGCCACTTGTACCAGTACATCATGCACAGCGGTTTCTATTATTGTTCTGTACGGTACACATATGGTGATGTGGGAGTACTGTGGCTTCAGCATGGTAGCTGTACATCTATAATGTGATTTGTCACTTATAATATCATGCAGATGGGAACATATACATGAATGCCATGAAATGTCACATTCGATGTGCAAGACTTACACATGGGTAATGTTTATACATGTCACTGTACTGCAAGACTGATGCAAACAAGCATCAGCTACCTAAGTAAACCTAAGCAGCTGCTACAGCAAAGTACATCTGCAAGCTTACTGTACAACTGTCAATATGTGCAGTCACTCATCACACATGAATGCAGATGTGCCATGTCTATTTGTGCCATATGTGCAAGCAATGATGTGAATGTTGGAATGTCACTGTTTGTGAATAAAATGATGGCAGAGCATATGAATTACATGTAATGGGCTGTCTGCAACTGAATACTACACATCCATGTGGTAATGTGAACATTGTCACATCATATGGACAGAGAGCTGATGACAATCAGCTAAGCATTGGTACACATGCTGCATTTTATGGTCACTATTTGTCAAATGAATTTGTAACTACATGTCTAACATATTTGTATCCACACGAGACACACAACACAGTACTGTACAACAGTAGCAAACATGCTATATAATCTTTATTTTGTTATATATGCAGTGTGGTGTCCTACACTACTTTCAGCATGTAATGGGTCCTTGTGAAAGCCTTACTTTTTACTTTTGGCAGTTAGACACAGCAGTGACAAACACATTATGCACATTGTAAGGAGAATACATATGCATGGATAATAACATGAAGCTGTATCTTGTTGTTACATTATCTACAGAGTTGGATTGCACAGTACCTATATCATCTAACAAATTTATACCAAGTTAATATCATACCTGGTTTTCAAAAAGATAAATAAAAGTTTGTGCTAGTCTGCCTGTTATTATAACTCACTGCTGGCTATTTAGCTTGATAAAATCTCCCATACTGATGTCAGAGTAAAAAAAGTCCACCTAAACAAGGTTTTGAACCCATCACTGTTATTGTTCAACCCAATCAAGGGTTATAGCCATACTTCTTGTACTGACTAAGGTGAAGCCTTGCAAGGCCCTGTTTGCTCTTACATGTGAGTTTTTCCTGTCACTCTGACCATAGTTAATAAAACCAATATGCACATATTTTGCATATAAATATAAATAAATATTCTTTATCATAGTTATGCAGTAAGAATTCCTTTAATACTCATTAACAGATTCCAGCAGAATGCTGAACAATTTGTAGTCCACACTTAACTTGTAGAGTAAGACACAAAAGAACATAACAGTTGCTGCATGCAAATTATATAATGCAGATACATATGACGAGGCAATGAAATGAAAGAGCATTGCCAATTTACTCAGTCTACTTTGTTAGGTTTCACTGAACTCATGTCATTGTCTAACTAATTGACATTGAATCCATATTGTGCTTGTTTTTACAAACAAGAATATATGCACATTATAGAATTAGTATAATTTTTCATTAGTGGTACAGCAATATAATTACATCTGACATATTATTGTTAGGCAAAGGAAGGAAAAACATACTGTCACTATTTTGAACCCACAGTGCTCATTTTGAACATCATCTGCAGCTGAAGTCTTATTACTGATAAGTACTGTTTTAAAACAGGCGTGTGTGTGTGTGTGTGTGTGTGTGTGTGTATGTGTGTGTGTGTGTATATATATATATATATATATATATATATATATATATATATATATATATATATATATATATATATATAAAATATGTAAACTCAAAACATCTTGAAGATGATAAATTTAAGTAGCAGGGGGTGTGTTTGGGGTGCAGCCCCCAATAGGGGGGGTGTAGGGGGGCTGCCCCCTGTTTATACTTGGAGAAGAGTAGTATGGTTTGTGTTTTATTTGTTGCAGTATGTACTTGTGCTGGAATATAATAAGTGTTGGTATCCTGTGTGTTTTCAGTATTTTGAGTATTCAGTATTTTGAGCTTTAGAGATTTTGGTCTCAGTATTTTGAGTTTAGGTATTTTGAAAGTCAGTATTCTGAAGTGGACCCATATATATATATATATATATATATATATATATATATATATATATATATATATATGGGTCTATATCACATAGTTGAAGTCTTATAACTTTGAACACGTAATGTTCAAACCATTATGTTTGAAGTTACAAAACTTTGACTATGGATAAAAAAACGCCAAAACAACAGAAAACAAAATAAACTGTTTTAAACAGGGGACCAAGCCCCCCTGCACCCTCCATGTGGGGGGGCTGTGCCCTCCACCCCCCACTACTTAAATATACCAACTCCGAGATTGCACCCAATTGAACAAAATGGAAACCTCCGCTTATGGTGATTTCCATTCAAATGCTCAAACTTTTACAAATATGAACTTATGGTCTCGACCATATGAGGTTCGAACCTGTAAAAGTTTGACTATGTGATGGGAACCCTATATATACATATATATATATATATATATATATATATATATATATATGTGTGTGTGTGTGTGTGTGTGTGTGTGTGTGTGTATGGATTCACTTTAGAAAACTGAAAGCCCATAACATTGAAATTCAAGACATTGAGACCAAAATCTTGAAAATTCAAAACACTGAAAACTCAAAACATTGAATTCCATAACATTGAAAATACATAGGAAAGCAATGTGAACTTTATTCCAGCACAACTACATGCAGAAACAAATAAAAAACAAACCATATTACACTTCTTCAAATTTAACCTTGGGGGCAAGCCACCCTGTGCTCCCCACATCCCCCCTGCTCCTTAAATATATCAACTCTGAGATCGCACTACAGTACACTAAGATGTGTTATGCTGTAGTATAGCATGTAAGAAGGGAACATGACTGAGGTTACCTATGAAAGTCCAGTACGTACTGGAGAGATATATAGTAATGTGTAATATTTTAACAGTGAAGTAGTGTTCCTAAGAGAAAGTTGAGGATAGTTTTTTACAATTTAAACTGGTCAGGCAGTCATGAAGTGTGGAATGGTATGTTTGCCTTTTGTTCTGTGTAGTGTGATCTCAGAGTTGATATATTTAAGTAGCAGGGGGTGTGGAGTACTTATAGTTGGAGAAGTTTAGTATGTTTTGTTTTATATTTGTTTCTGTATGTAGTTGTCCTGGCATATATTAAATGTTGGTTTCTATGTATTTTCAATGTTATGGGATTCAATGTTTTTGAGTTTTCAGTGTTATGAATTTTCAAAATTTTGGTCAGTTTTGAATTTCATTGCTATGGGCTTTCGATGTTCTAAAGTAAATCCATGTATGTGTGTGTTTGTGTGTGTGTGTGTGTGTGTGTGTGTGTGTGTGTGTGTGTGTGTGTGTGTGTGTGTTTGTGCATGTGAGATTTAATCACTGGTCATGTACTATTTGCAACATACACAAGATACTGATGGGATGCTGAGTACACTCAGCCTTCAGTTTCTTTATATCAGGTATACAAAAAAGTTAATGGCACCTTCTGTTTGGACATGTACTACAAGGAAATTGAAATGGCTGTTGATATTAATAAGTATCTCTGCCTGACTCACATACATAGTTTTATTCTGATGGCTCATTGATCTACCTTACTCATGTGCACAGATATTTGTATTGCTCTTGTTACTCTAACAACAAGTACAGGTGCATATTATCTTGATACTGAACGTGGGAAGCACATATTAGACTAAATGATTGAGAAACGGTTAAGCAGTGCCTCAATTAATAAGCCATTATGCAGGGTGAGAAAGTGTTAAAATGAGGAACATCTCATTTACTATAGGGTTACTTCAGGGCCTGATGAACCTCAGTGATCCAATCCTGTAGTTGTTGGTACATCCTCCAGTGCAGGTCATCACATCAGTGACAGACCTGGTTGCTGTCCAATAAATCACTGTCCTTCCTCAAAGATCCCATGTGATTATGTTCTAGAAATTTGTTATAGTGAAAGTCCACTGGCAGGCACACATTCTAACTTTATGTGCAATGTAGACATGAAGATGTTGTTGGGTCTTCTGGTTCACCCAGTTGGGTGCTCAGTCATTCCGCAGACATTGTACAGAAGATATAGACACAACAAGCTCTGTATTTTAAAGCTACCCACTGATGTAACTAAGTTTGCAGATAGAGTAGGAATGAACTGGAATGCTGACATGGTTTTAAATTCAGTACACTGGAGGAGTGGAGTTTATCTGTGCACACAACACATACATCCTTGGGACACTGGAGGGGTGGAGTTTATCTGTGCACACAACACACGCATCCTTGGGACACTGGAGAGATGGAGTTTATCTGTACACACAACACACACATCCTTGGGACACTGGAGGGATAGAAATTATCTGTGCACACAACACACACATCCTTGGGACACTGGAGAGGTGGAGTTTGTCTGTGTACATAACACACACGTCCTTGGCACACTGGAGCAGGGAGTTTATCTGTGCACACAATACATGCATCTTTGGGACACTGAAGGGGATGGAGTTTTTTTGTGCACACAGCACGCACACCCTTGAGACACTAGAGGGGGTGGAGTTTATCTCTGTACATAACGCACATCCTGTGTTGCTTGAATTGCAGTGATGGTTATCCATGATCTACATATAGTTCCAGGATGCTGAGATATGCTTATTTTTGCCAGCACATGCTAATGCTGTTCAAAAGCATTCCATGCTAATGAGTCTCATTAATTTTGCTAGGTGCAACACTTACATGAGACAACAGTTAAACGTGTTCATTCCTAGGCTATCTTGAGAAGTAATGAACTTTACAAAGGTATGTCTGCTGACAATTCTTTTTTATTTGCTAGTGTACTGTATGTATTTATAATGCCCATTAATTTGTGTAGACATTTTCAAATTCAGATGCAATCTGTAGATATATCTGAATAATTGGCTTTTCTGTGTTTTTGCAAAAGTGTAATTTCTCTGTCGTTATACATGGCCATCAGCATTATCTTTGCCAGCTGTTACACACCCACAATGTATGACCGCAGACAGATTCATTTTTTATAAGTATTTTGTGGATATGTATGCTGTATTTATCCAAATTTTTGGCAAAATTATAGGTTGGAAATGGGAGTAGAGGGTAACACATATGGCGAGGCACTAAGGAATGAGGACTGAAGTGGGATAAGAACATATCTATCAACTTCTTAGCTCACTAATCATGATAGTGAATTACAGCAAAAGTTGTAATGATTTAATGACCGAAATCCTCAATGAGCTGTCAGAAAACTAAACATTCTTATGATGAAGAATTAGAGCCACCTATCTATACATTAGTCAAATATCTATAAAGTTGACAGGTATGGATGGGAGCATTCATTGTGGGACAGATACCCCTTTATGTATTTATTTATTTATTTTGAGAAGGGAAGTTTGGGTAAGGTTGCCAGGGAAGCAAAAGCTGTGGAAGAGGGGGAGGTTAGGTAGCAGGGAAAGACAGATGTGACTGACAGGTTGTGAGGTAACAGAATGATGGCGAGAGAACATGATGGTAAAGGAGACATCAGAAAAATAGTGTAAAGACAATGGTGATGGGAGGGTTGTACAATATAAGAGTGAGCATACACATAACATGGTGGAGAACACCAGGTTTGGAGATATGATTAGGTGTTTGGAGATGCAGTCCCTGCCATGTTAGACCCAGTGAGATATTACTCACCACATTGGCAGCCATCACCATTGGATCCCACTTCAGAAGCTGGATTCAGACTGGGCAAGGACGTGAGTTAAAGACTCCCAACATTATGGTCTCCATTCCCCAATATGGGCATGTCTGTTATCTCCTCCATATGTTCTGGCAGGTCCTTACAGGTGACAAGAGTAATTTCCACCAGCACTGTTACTGGCAAGTAACACTGTACCACCATCCTGTGCAGGGCAACCTGTCAAATATGGTGCAGGTAGGGCAGGAGATGTGAAGACAGCTTTAGCAGATTGGGATCCAGATGTGCTGGGCACCTCTGGTGGCAGTGGTGGTGGCAGTACAGCTGCTACCTGTCTGGTGATGACAGGCCTTGCTGGTGAGTTATCTGTAGGCTGCTGTGCTGATGCATATAACTGTAACAGAAATGGAGAGAGAAGAATAAACAAAATCAATGTATGAAAGATAAAGTATAACAACTTGGAGGGTGGGGAAAGAGACATACAAGCACAACAAAATTTATATTTATAACTATGTGGACAGCATAAAAGAGAATGGGGAAATACATATATAAACACAAAGAAAATTACATTCTTAACTAATGTGCTTACTGATACAATGAACCATAACCTTTTAATAGTAGAATTTCAATAGGTGGGTAACATATGGGGGGTATACTAAAAGCCATTATCACATGCAGACTGATAACATAGAATAGGAGGAGCTATGTACCAAGACACTAAATTTGTGATTGTGGATAGTGATGCAGTTTGAGTTCTGGCAATAATAAAATGGTACATGCACATAATAAACATGGCTAGTACACAATTAGATATATTCATCACAGGTGATAGACAAGGGACAGATGCTTCTACTGTATATTGTACAATATCCAACAAATCTTCTTATGGATGTTATATATATTGACCTGGGGAGGGGGCACTGATATTAGTGAAACAACAACAAAACTCTGCTGTGACAACAACAAATTCTACTTCTGGGGAGATTATCTCAGTGCACATAATGTAACATAATAAACCACTTGCTATACAGGAAAAGGAAGGGTCATGCTGAAGAACATATTTTACTTTGCAGAGTCATACTAATTTCCTTATTCTGGCACTGACAGATGTGGTACTGCTGTATAAAAAATGAAGAGACTTATTTTTAATGACTACGATTGCTACTGTACAAAGAGAGACATTGTTGACAGCACTTTCTTAGATGCTCTAGTTTACTCCTGTGCATTTCCCTGTTCCTTTTTTCACTGCAGGGGCTCAAGACAAAAAAGGACAGAATAAAAAAATGTACGATGACATGCATTAGCAGGGTATTTGATTAGTAAAAGGATTCTGTGCTTACAGTACTGAGGTAGTGATCATGTCCTAACTTCAGGCTTACACTGACTCAAGTCACTGAAGTGGTGACAGTGCTATTCCCACATGTGCAGGATGCCCATAGCATAAGTGACAGTCTTGGCCAAATTGGTCACACTGACATCAGCCTTATAGTGTGACCAGGTATAACCCTCCAGCAGGAGCCTCCTGATGTAATTCGTGTAGTGGATACCCAGAAAAATCCTGGACACCTCCTCATACCATTTCTGTGCTCTAAAAGAAGCACCCCCTCAACTTCTCCAGCCATTGTTACAGATTCCTAAAGTCATAGATTCATAGATTGTTACTAGGCCAATGACTCAGGAAGCCTTTCTAAGCATAGCCAGGTGTTGCTGAAAGAATAATGATGTCCTATATCCAAATAGGACATTGAGGGCCAGGCATTTCTAAGCTCCCTCTGTCCATAAGGGACATATCACTTTCAAAGACTTCAGGAGAAATTCCAGAGAATTGACAAAAGAGTTATTTTTGTCCCACCACTTGTTCAGTAATGGCAACTGACAGGCATGTTATTTGAGTGACAAATGGCAAACTAAATTTAGGGATTCTATTATTATGTTTCCAGTGGCACTTTAAGATATGAAGCATAGCAGTCCCTTTGCTGCTGAGAATACAGGCTAAAGATTGACTCCATTTTCAGATGGTTAAATAAAGCATGATGATTCCCTCATTCATATAATCACAGACTTCCCGACTGCACATGTGGGTTGAACTGGCAGCGGTGGCTCAGACATGTACACATCTTTCTGTAGGAACCTTTAGGATATTTATCACATGTGCTCATAGAATAAACTGAATGATTCAGATACAATAAAAAGATGAGCCCTAATTAGTAAAATCATTGCTCCCAAATAGGTGACTCTATGCAGTGACAGCACTGAGCTAATGAAGACATTTTACAGCCTTGTCTTCTAGCCAGGGTGCTGATTGATCCAACATACTTTCTCATAGCACTGACAGCCTCGTAAAGATATACACTTTTCTTGGATATGAGGCAGCCCCTAGCATTACTCTGATATTTACTTAGTCTGAACACGGGCATTCATTCATGTTTGACCGTGGTGCCTTGGTGTGGCATGTAAACCCTTATGAATTTTTCCACCATCTTATTTTGCTTCATTAGGATACATAGTGCCTCATTATTCAGTCATTAGCATACAGCATGCATGACCCTCTTTCTTTGGCTGGCCACATCATGCTGCTGGGTTTTCTGAATCTCACACACCTTACTTATTACTTCCCATCTTGCTAATTCACATACCACTATGCAGCAAATTTTTCTGAATCCAGATCATTGTATTTTGGAATTAGGCACAGTTGTGTGGAATCATCACTTAGCCAACTGCAAGTTCATGCTCATTGGCATATGAGCCTGATTTGAGGTTATTCTTGTAATCATATACACCCTTGTTTCACAGAAATACTACTTTGGCATGCTGTTTTGGGTGCAATACTGTTTTGAAACCTGGCCCATTGTCGATATTACTATTGGTCTGAATATCACACATGAAACTATTTGCTATATCACCCCTTTAATTACTCTGAAGCCCTTGAAGCATCTCTCTGTAAGACTTTCTGGAATCCCACCAAAAGTAAAATCTCTGACAGAATTGTTTTACTTAGCTTTATAGTTTATTCTTTATCTTTCTTGGGCCTCTGAAGTAAGAATAACATTCTTTATTTTACTGTAATGGCTAGTCTTTCCTAAAGTGATGGGCCTTGAGTTTTCTGGTTGTCTTTACTGCAACAAATTAAGATTGTTCTCTACCTGCTAGCTCTGCAGCAGTGAGCTACTAAGTAGAAGCCCTTATCCATTTACATGTTGATCTGCTATTTTATCACACATATCTGTCCACTGCCTGTCATATTTACCAGTTTAATTTAATTTCTGGTTCAATTTGTTTTTCATGCTTTAATTCAGCTGGTCACTCAGCTTTTCTGATCCACTAAATAGCTCTAAACATCACCAGCTAAATCACCCACAAAATGATACCATAACCCCCAACATAACTAAGTACTTCAAATCAACTGAATTTTTTAGTACAGCAATTAATTTTTTGCATTGTGGTTTGACTATAGCATTACTGCACCTTACTTTTCAGGGTCTATGTTATATATTCAAACTTTCTAAACTTTGAATCCCATATGTTTGACAACATATGATCGAAGTTTAAAAGTTTGAATATATAATAAAACAAAAAAAATTACCTTAACGGTGCAGGCAGGGGGGAAACCCCTTTGCACCCCACACATGCCCCCTACTTAAATATACCAACTCTGAAATTGCACTTCAGTAGAGAAAAGGCAAATTATCCCATTCTGCACTGAACGGCGCCATTACATTTAACCTTCAAACTCTTGAAATGTCGATCATATGGTGTCGACCATATGACATTCGACATTTCAAGCGTTCGGAGTTCTAACAGGAACCCACTTTTCAATATAAGGCATTCTGCCTGATAGCCGTAGTTGATAAATTACCTTTGCAGAATACAATGCTTTCCTGTGCTTTTCTGTTGCTGCAATTAGCATGAAAATAAAGTTGTCTGGACACTAACCTACGTGATGAAGCATCATGGGTGCAGTTCATCATGTCATGGAAGAAGTTTTCAGTCCAAGAAAATTTTGATTTTGCATCAACAAAATAAACTTTAAAACTTTAGTGTTGTACATAGTGAGGATGTTATTTTCAATTCTAAAGAATTAATACTTAACACGTATTTAATTATTTATTTATTTTACATTTGTTAACCGGGATAATCCACTGAACACAGGTCCATTTTCAGAGGAGGTCCAGGTAGAAAAGTTCCACACATATGAATAACATGTAACAAAAAAACTACAAAGTTTACAAAGTATATTTGGATACAAAATGCAATGAGTCTTAATTAATAGTAATATATTCATACACAGCAGTCACAATTAGTGAAAACAGAGAAATCTTACAGTAATAGTTTCATTAGTCTAAAGAGATATATATAATGAACTCAATCATTGCTGGAGGGAGTCATGTGTAAACCAACAACTTCTTAAATATTATTGGGGTCTAAACCATAACAATCTATTTTATTATATTGTATGTATTTCTACAGTAATAGAATATAGACCTATCTGTTCCTCTTGAGGTGTGAGATAGTTAAGATGGTGTAGGGTCTAACATAGTGGAGGGTCTAGCCTGGTGAAGTACAAGAGCATAACCAGTTATTAGTGAGATGCAATTTTAATACTTTTTTGAACTGTATGAAGGATGTCATATAGTTATGTTATAGGGTAGAGCATTCCATATTTTGGATACACAATTAGAAAAGAGGACATCACCTGCTGTATTATTTGACTTAGTTATTGTGAGAAAAAGTTTGTTACTGGAGTGACGAGTTCTGTTATTGGTGTGGAGGTGAAGTAGGCTTTGCAATGCAGGTTTTTTTTCTGGTAGATATAAAATGTTATGGGCCAGAGAGAGTTGGTTGTAGTGCAGGATTTGAGGAAGTTCCAGCCAGTTGAGCAGCTTCAAGGATGAGCAGTGGTGAGATCTAAATGAGGAGTCAGAGGCAAATCTAGCTATTATGTTATAGCAGGAGTCAAACTTAGCTAGGTCTGCTTTTCTAAGGTTGGTGAGAATAGTCAAGGCATAGAGGAGGGTAGAAATAAGGTGAGTGTGAGATATAGTAGTTTTTTTGGGGGGGTAAAGAATTGTCTATTTCTATAGAGAGTACCTAGTTTTTTGCAAACTTTCTTGATGGTCTGGGAAATATCAACATCAAATCTTACACTGCTGTCAATCTCAATGCCCATGAGTTTGGTGTGCTCTGTGGGAGTGATAGTAGTTTTGTTACTAGACATGAAAGTAGAAGTTGATGAGGTGGACCTAGTCGGTTTAAAGAGTAGTAGTTTGGTTTTAGCAGGGTTTAGGATGGGTTGGATATTGGATAGCCATGTTTCTATAGAGAGGAAAGATTCCTGAGTTAATGTGTGAAGTTCCTATATTAAGGAAGCTGCACAAATTAACATAGGATCATTAGTGTATTGGATGGCAGATGCTTTGGGAATGGAGGAATGAAGCTTATTGGTTTAGAGGGTGAACAGCAGAGGGCCTAAAATAGAACCCTGAGGAACACCAAGATTAACTGGGAGAAGGGGGGAGAGTTCTTGTTTCCTCAAGACTGCTTGCTGACAGCCAGCTAAATAGCTCTGGAACCAGGCTATGGCAGGAATAGAGAGTCCTAATTAGGACAGTTCTTTGATAAGAATATCATGTCTAACCATATCAAAGGCCTTTGAGAGGTCAAGAAAAGTGGCAGTAACAAATTTACCAGCATTTCTATGAGACTTTACTGTATTGGAGAAGGAAAATAAGGCAGTGGTGGTACTATGGAAGTGCTTGAAGCCATGCTGGGTGTTTGATAAGAGCCTGTATTTGTGCAAGTAGTGAATCATTTGAAAGTGTATGCACTTTTCAAAGAGTTTTGCTAGAGGGGATAGAATTGCTATAGGCCAGTAGTTTGTAAGCTCTGTGGAGTTACCTCCTTTATGTAGGGGGATTATGTGAGATATTTTCCATATCTCTGGGACGGTGGCTTCTGAGAGGGATCTGTTAATTAGAATGGCTATAGGATTGACCACTGCATCAGCAGCAATTTTTAAGAATTCCCCTGGTAATTTGTCAGCAGACAGAGTAATGGGCTTAAGTTATTTTTAGGTACTTTTTTATCCTATCTATAGACACTGACTGGAATTTGAAGGAGCTATTCTTTATGGAGTAGTGATGGGTTCAGAGGAAGGGTGTGTGTGCGTGTTGATTTTTCTGTTGGTTGGCTAGGTTCAGTATTGTTTCAGTAAAGAATTTATTAAATTGAGTGGGAATGCTGTCAGAGTTATTTACTAAGGCAGGAGAGGGGGCAAGAGTTTTGCCTGGTAGTAGCAATTTGTTAATGGCTGTACAAAATTTTTGAGGGCTATTTTGGTGCTTGATTTGAAGATTGGAGTAGTAATTAATTTTGTCAAGTTTTACTAGTTTCTTAGCTTTATTCCTAAGCTCCTGATATTTTTGTTTTGCAGCTGGGGACTTAACAGTTTTCCAGTGATCCCATGCTTTATCTCTAGCTTTGACGAGGGTTTTGATTTCTTTGGTAAGCCATGGAGTGGGATTAGATCTGTTTCTTATGGTTCTAGGAGGGCTGTGAAGATCAAATACATTTAAGAAGGTGTTATTAATGTAAGTAACTGCCTCATTTAATTCCAGGTATTTCAGGGGTGCCCAATTGCAATGTTTTAGTTCTACTGTGAAATTGATGGGGTTAAAGTTATTTTCTTTCTAATAAAATGATAGACTGTACCTTTGGGAGTATGATTACATTGTCATAGAAGGAAGGTGGGCAGATGGTAGCGTAGACCATCAGGGAGACAACATGCAAGAGAGGGGTGGCTAGGTTTATTAGTTAGAATCCAGTCAAGGATTGATTCCCTGTTAGTTGTCTTGTCAAATCTTGTTGGAGTTTGGATGGCTTGGATAAAGCCATGGAGATTAATATGATTTGTTGGGGTGGAAGAGTTACAGGATAGCCAATCCATATTAAAATCATCCAGAATGACGGTTTCATTTTGGAGAGATAAACAGGAGCAATGGAACAAATTTTCTAGAGTGGGTATATTGTTGCCGGGATGTATATAGCATCCGATTATATTTATTAGTTTTTTGGAGTTGAGTTGCAGTTGGGTGAACAATATTTGTGCATTGTCAACAGAGGGATATTGTATACTTAGAATGTGCACTGTGAGATGGTTCTTAAATAATATAGCAATGCCACCACCTTTTTTGTCCTTTCTATCCTTCCTTAGTATATTGTATCCTGGGGGAATAATTTCATTGTCGTTGATATGTGGCTTTAGCCAAGTCTCAGTTATAACCACTATGTCTGGCAGGTGGCGTGCTGGTCATGGATTTTGGTGGGGATACTTCTACAGTTTATATTTAGAAACAGTAGGTCAGTAGTTTTCCTAGGATGTTGATTTAGGCTATTGGGGAGAAGGGGAATTTGCAGGGGGGTAGGTTTATAGTAATTATAGGTCCAGGGTTGGGATGAATATCCCCAGAGCAAGATAATTTAGAGGCAATGTAGAGAATGGACTGCAGGAGTTTTGTGATTTGTCTGTTGAATTTTAGGGAGGGGTGATGATATTTGGGGTGAGGTAGTATTTTAAAGCATGAGTAGTCAGTGGGTGATAGAGTAAGGATAGAGGAAGAGATAGAGAAGAAAGTTTGAATGTACTTATGATGAGAGGCAGCAGTACCTGCATAATGTGGGGTTATCTGTAGGCGGGTATGGTAATAGGTGAGGAGAGAAAGTGTAAGTAGTACAATTATGGAAGTAATATGTACTAGTAACATGTTAATAAGATGAGTGGATTGTAGTCTTTGTGCAGGGTAGGGTTTGGGAGTGATGGTGTATTACTGATAAGAGTAATAGTAAAGTGGGGTTAATTAAGGGAGGGGCTTAGGAGGAGACTTGGATGATATGGGTAGATGCACATGATTGGGTAATGAGGTGGGGGTGTAGTTATGTTTGAAAATACATGTAGATGTAGTGGGTGTGGGTGGGAATTTGGGGTAGGGTAGGGGAGCGAAGTGAGCCTGAGTGTAGCAAGGGTGAATGGAGCAGGGCTACACCATCTGATTGGATGTGCAAAGAGAGGAATGCACACAAAAAACAATCAGTGGAGAAGGTAGTTGTGCACAAAAGTGTTAGGATAGTTAGAAGATATGGGCAGAGAAATTTGGGAGAGCTTAGGGGTGGTAGTAACTATAAGTAGTGAAAGAGCTTTAATAGAAAAGCCAGTAAGATTATTATGAGAAAGAGAGGTCTACGGCAGGTTCTGGTTGGTTACCAACTACAGTGAGACCTGTGGTTATCCTTTGTGGTAGATGCCTGCTGTTAACGAGTGAGCTGGTGGGGAACCATAAAGTGGGCTGCTGAGCTGGGTATTTTTAGGCTGTTTTCCAGCGACCCCGAGTCTCATGGCCAGGTAATGACCTGTAAAGGAAAGATATGGGTTAACTGAATATTTCCGAAGATACAGTACATGTGGGTTGGGGGGGGTTAAGAGAGTGGTAAATACAGGAGATATCGGCAGCAGGTTATAATTTTCAGAAGAATCAGCAGAAAATACAATAAAATGTGCAGTAGTTAAGACATAGTATATCAGATAGCAATTTACCTTTACTAATACTTCAACAATAAAATTTCCTACACATTGACAAGTCAGTTAACAGTATCCCTTATGATAATTAGGTCCAGAATTATACTTAGTGTTGAGTGCAGCTGTAAAGACTAATTAGTACTTTTACTTAAATTAGTATGTAATAAACCCACAATATAGTCACCGTTTTTGCTAGACTTTAACTACACCTTTCAGTGAGGTAGCTGACCACTATACACTATGCATTGGATTGTCTTGGTAGTGGTAATAAGCTTTGAAATGAATACAGTAGCATACACCATGGAGCAATATACAATAATTAAGCCCTGGTTATGCCCTTCACATAGGTAGATGCAGCATATATTGTATATACAAGTGTTGAGAACAGCATTTATATATAGTACTAGTAGCCATTGATTATTTCCTAGACAATATTTGCAGCGGTACTATTTCTACATTGTACATTTACTACTGTATTCAGTCACTAGTCATAGTATTATAGTCACTATTGTGACAGTGCTGATACTTTCTAATTAGGCCGTGGGAAGACTTAAGTGGTATAAGCTTCAGTTTCTAGTCCTGTAGATCAAAATGCTATGATATATGGTCACAGAAGGCAATCACTCAAACTCCTTCAAACTAAAGTCTTAGCCTGTAATATCCACCAGTTCATTTAAGTTATATTAGCATCAATCACCAATAATTTGCTTCGTAATGCTCAACAGTTCCAATAAAAATTGTATTAGCAGCAATCTCTAATAAGCTTGGTCACAAACAGAAAGAGACACAATTAATACACTTTAAATCAAAGTAGCAGCAGTCACTACAATTTTTATAGCACACAGAAGAGATACAGTCATTACTGACTGAATATTCCGCTGCAGCATGGAGTGCTAGGAAGATGCTCTTATGGTTGTTTGATTGTTTTAATTATAACAGGGTAGCCAAAATGTGCTACACATACCTCTGACATTTGTTCACAAATATACCAAATGATACTGCTTGCATTTTGTTTTTCTGCTGTAGTAAACACCAGAAACATTGTAGCAGGGGGTAAACAGATCATAGTGGAGAGATAGAGTGGAAAGAAATGGCGCCTTTTCCTGCAGTGAGGATTTGAATGGCACAAAGAATTATGGGAGGGAATACAGAGGAGCCTAGAGAAGTATGGGAAATGGAGTTCTAAACAATCATGAGGCAGATATAGAGAGTTTATGGCAGAGATGGAGATAGGTTAGAGAGATAGTATTATAAGTATAAATGCTCAACACCAGCTGGCTGGATGAGCAAAGAAAGGAATGCACACAAATAACAATCTGTGGAGAAGGTAGGTGTGTAGAGAAGTGTTAGGATAGTTAGAAGATACGGGCAGAGAAGGTAGGGAGAGCTTAAGGGTGGTAGTAACTTGCTTCAAAATATGCAATAAAATACAGGAAATGTATATATGACTAGATTGCATTCATTTATTTTATTTTTTATTTTACATTTGTTGACTGGGCTAGTCTAACTGGATATATGTCCTTTTTCAGTAGAGGCCCGGGGAGAAAAGCTCCAGGTTATTATACATAGAACATACATAGTTCATAATAACAGGCTGTATAAGGTTATGATAAACTAAGAAACAATAAGCATGAGTAGCAATTATGAAAAAGCAAAATAGTCAAAAAAAATTTCCTGTATTCATGATTTCTAATAAACTGTTTGATGCATTGTTCATTTTGCATCCATGCATCACCTACAAAAAATAGAACTACATTTTTTCCTCTCTGTCGTATGGCATAATCACATCAACAGTTTCAGTCTTTTTTTATATAAAATGGAATTCAACAGAGTGTACAGTGATTATCCCAAAGAGATCCTAAAATGTTTATGATGGAAGCTTTTTAAACTCTGATAAGTGTAGTAGAATATATTTGTTCTGAGTACGGAGTTATGGGGCCTGTGATGTTGGTTATTACTATGTGATAATAACATTTTGTTGTCATTCAGAATTTCATATCCATAACAAACTATTTAATGTACTGGATAAAACAGCTCAGTGCAACTTCTGATCCATTCCAAATAATTAATGCATCATAAGTGAAGTGTGCCTGCACTGCCAGATATTGGAGTATTTTTCAGCACTCTTCTCAACATTCGGTTCTAAATTCATCAGTCTTTATTGAGAAACAGATGGAACCACAGCTCCATGGCAGCATTTGACTCATTTTGGCATGTACTTGATATGACATCTGCAGATTTTAAATCCATCAATACAACATGCAGAAAAGCAAATTACACTAAAGATGAACTGTTACACTGAAGAGTGAGGTACAAAGAAAGAGAACAACATAATTATTTTGTTTTGGTTTTTGCTACTGAGCACAAAAAAGGAGTAATTAATGACAGGCACATGTTCAAGAAGCTTGGAAAAGCAGTGAAAATAAATATTCATTGCTATGAATGCATAGACAGCAGGATCTCATCGGTTATTTGTAAGCTAGTGTAGTTTAAACTGTTGTGTATTGATATACATTGCGTGTGTGTCTTTCTATATCTGTATCTATCTCTCTCTATACATACACACACATATATATATATATATATATATATATATATATATATATTATATATATATATACAAACACACACACACACACACACACACACACATGCAGATAGACAGATAAACAGATAAGACGTATATATATATATATATATATATATATATATATATATATATATATATATACACACACACACACACACACACACACACACACACACACACACACACACTTATCAATGGAAGTTTGTATTTCTTTTTCTTCTTCTTTTTCAAAGGATAATCTGTTTCCTCTGGCTCTCCCTGGTTTCCATGGTTTGGTCCTATATGTTTTACTGTGGAACATTTCCCTTTTTTTTGGTTTGAAGCTATTTTTTTCCCTTAGAACGCTATACCCAGTACCCTAATGTAAGGGAAGCCAGGATTTTATAAGATGCATGTTTTTAAAGCACTTAGCTCTTTTATACTATGTTTAGATGAAGTAAGTTGTGTGCTTCATTATTGTTTTTTTTCTTACTTTATTTTTGAGTATATCAGTAAAGAGCTGTAAAACCAATTAAATAATTGGGCATTCAAATGTTAACAAGTTGCGTGTGATATCTGTATCCTCTCAAAATATAATGTGAATGCTTCTCAGAATGATTTTGTCAAAGAAGGCTTGAAACTGTGTTTTTCAGGTAATGAGTACATTTATATGCTTGCACACTTAATGTGGGCCAACTTACAGTTGCCAGTACCCAGTATCCAATGCTGAGTATACTGACCACACTGTCCAGTGTTGTGGCACCCTAGATGACCACCACATTACAATAAAGAGAAAAAATGGTGTAAAAGTGAGGTTGCCAGAAGTAGATATTGTCTATTAAATTAAAATAAGGTCTTGATATAACAGTGAGTTTGCAAGGGGGTCAAGCCCCGGCAACCCTTCTCACCCCTTCCCCACATAAACACACACCTGCGCCATTAGTATAATGCTTTCAAGCTTGCAGAAACTTGATGAAAAGGAAAAGCAGCTCTCTGAAGCAGTACTGCCTTGGGCATTGTATATTGAGAATATGAGCATGTGGAGCAAACTCCTCACAACATGGATGCAAGAGATGGATCCCCCTGCTGAAAACATTTCTTTTCCATGTGTAATTGTTTACATATGCTGACAAGTGTAAGCTAGACATTGATATCTAAGCACCAACCAATGTGAAGGTATGGTTTGGATTAAGCAACAATCATGTTTAAAGATAATGGCCTTAAAATAAATGCAAATACATGTAGTCTAGTCCACTTTGGTAAACATAAACAATTACTCTTCATATTACATAAATAATGCGCCCTTAAAAATAACAAAGTCATTAGAGCTCTAGTATGCTTAAGGATGACTCCTTAACATTTGATCACCACTTCTTCACTGTATTTAGAAAGCCCATCTATTTTTCCAAAAATAATCAAGCACATTTCATCCAGAGCAAGATAAGTCATACTTCCACTATACACATCTGTTATCTGCCTCATTATTGAATATATAACACCTCCTTTAGTATGTATTCATGGAAATGTTTCACTCAAGTGGTAAGATTTCATATAATCCTAACCAAAAATTCAGTCCTTACATCCCAGCTGGGCACCTTTCCTCTCCGTAATATGTTTCCTATAGACTCCACTGCAATGATGTATGTTTCTCCTTTTGTGCAATGAAAGACTCCAGTCTTCTAGACTACTATTTCTAGACCACTTGTAGTGGTGCAATGCTTGATTCCCTCTCCACTGCATATATGCCAAAACGAAAGGCAGTCATATTAACAATAAATAAATGAAGAAAATATGAATTAATAAAGCACAAATGAGATACCCATGCTTTAACCAAGAGCAAGTTTACTAGATTACAGATCAGTAAGAATGAGCGTAGGACTTACAAATAATTGTCCAAGCACTATTAAAAAAAACATATCTAACTACATCTCTTTGTATATCTGATGAAAAATGAGGAGGAACCTGTTTCTAAAAGGTGAATAAACGTCCCAAAATCGTTATGTAAAGCCACCTAAGCTGGTGAAGCTGATAAATATTTAAGAAATGCATAGAAATCAGAAGGGTATGTGTCATCTATTAGTGGACTAGGTCATCCTAAAGTGTGAGTTGTTGCTGAAGTGGCTTTGGACCAGATGCTTTGGCTTGTGGGATTTAAGCATAGCAAATTTCAGTAGTCAGCTCTACACAGATGATATTTCCATCAATTCCCATTATATTAACTGTACTTGGCAAAATGTTTGAGGCTACTGCCAAAAGAGTAGTCTTTTGAAACAAGTAAAGCTATAACCAGGAGATGGCTAAAAGATCATCACAGAGAGCACCCATTAAGCCAATCATTTCGTTAGTGAGAGGCTTCAGTAATATGTTGTCATGTTGTTCTGTTGTTCCCATAGTGAAACATAGTTCTGGTTCATGACATGTACCTGTACACATCATTTGTTCTTGGGGGGGGGGGGGCTTTCTATATTTCCTATAATATTTGCTTAGAAAAAAAAATATTTCCTACTCAAACATCTTAACCAATACCTGTTTCATAGTAAGAAAAACAAAACTAAAAAACGGCAGCTCAATAGAGGTGAAGGTTCCAGAAGGATGTACATAAAAGTAATAAACGAAACAGTCCAAATCGTATGTAACATCCACGGGACCACCACGGCAGCCAATACTTCTTCCAAAAAATGTACGCTAAGTGATATTAATAAACTTTTCAGTCAATAACTGAAACAAAATAAAACATATATTCAGTTTTATTAAAGACAAGCAAAGTTAGCGCTTTCACCACTAGGGCTTCTTCAAAGTAAAGCCATTACAGTGCATATTTCACAAAATTACACCCTTTACAAAGCATATTTCGCAAAGTAAAGTATTTTGAAGGGTGTATTGTGCATTTGAATGTTGTTACAAGCTCACAGAACAATTTGTCCATACATAATTATAAGGGCCATATTTTCAGTGTGTTTGTGTATACTTTGCGGGCATGACAGACAGATTTTGAAAACCCAATGCACTTCTGTTTGACAATAATATTGCTGAGAACTGGAGAGTGTTTGAGCAAGAGTACAATATTTTCATATAGGCTTCATTTTCAGATAAAGATGATCATACAAAGGCATTTATTCTACTTAGTTTAGCTGGGTCAGAAGCCACAGAAAGAGAATGTTCATTTGTGAATGCACTTGCTATCTGTGCTGGAGAGAGGGAAACCATCATTGTACCTGTTGAGTCAAGGGAGGACCCTGAGTGCTCAAAATGTAAATTTAGAGAAACGTGTAAACCCCCCTAGACAAATGTTAGAATGGAAAGGCACTTATTTTACACAAGGGATCAAAAGCCTGGTTAAACTTTTGCAGCATATATAACTGACCTGATAAATAAAGCTAACATGTGCAGATTTAGTGATTTAAGGAATGAGTTGATAAAAGACAGACTTGTGTGCTGTATAAAAGATGATGCCATGAGAAAGAATTTGCTTCGTGACAGTGATTACTTTGAATAAGGCCACTGAGATTTGTCAGATATATGAGCTCACAGAAAAGCACACAGATATGCTTACAAATGAGAGCAGCTTGAGAAGGCACAGTGATAAAGCTCATGTTGATAGTATGCAGGACATGGTTAGAAGAAACAGGCTCAAGCACACGGCAGCTGTAACCCCTGCAGCATCCACTAGTAAACACGAGAACTTTCTAGCAAGTTCAGGAGTTTGCACAGTCTCAAAGAAGCATAAGAATGACTCAGCAAACTCAAAGCAAGGGCCCCAGTCTAGTTTCATTGCCAACTATCATAATTGTGGTAGAAGTCATGAATCTATAAGGGAAAAGTGTTTAGCTTTTGGTCAACAATGCCACAAATGTAATAAATGGAATCACTTCAAAAGATTTTGTAAATCAAAAGGTCCACATTCTTTCATTAAAAGGGAACATTTTAAGAAATGAGTTGATATTTAGACTGTGGCAGCACCACTCTTTATGTTAATGGTGTGTCAGTGCTTCTTCAAACTGTCAATGCAGTTGATTTAAGGGCAAATAATGAAGTATTTTGTACTGTTCAGATAAATGGCAAACCCGCAGAACTCAAAGTTGATACAGGTTCCAAGTGCAATATTATGTTGGCAGAAACATTTGTTAAAGTGTGTAAAAGTGAAAGGCTTGATTTGGCAAGGTGTGCGTAACTTGTTGCTTATGGAGGTGAAGAAATTCTAACTGAAGGTCCAGTAGTGCTTTCATGTTACTCTGCTGGAAGGAGCTATGACTTATCATTTTATGTGGTCAAGAGGCATGTCCAAACATTATTAGGGCTCAGACACTTTTTAAAAATGGGACTACTTTTATTTAATAAGGAAGTTTACCATGTTAGCTTAAAAGACCACTACTCTAATTTTGCCCAGCACATTTTTTCTACCTATGCTGATCTTTTCCAAGACAAACTAGGCAAACTTCCAGTTATGTACCCCATGAAGTTAGACCCGGAGGTCAGTCTGGTTATCAGGCCAGCACGTAATGTTCCAATAGCCATGCAGGACAGAATCAAAGCCGAGTTAGATAAAATAGTGTGATAGGGTGTGATTTGTCAAGTGGAAACTACAACAGAATAGGTATCTTCCATGGTAGTAGTTCATAAGAAAAGCTGAAACGACATCAGAATATGTATTGATCCACACGATTTGAACAAAGCGTTAAAAAGACCTCATCATCCAATTTGCACAGTCAAAGAAGTCACAGCCTTAATGTCAAATGCCAGTATTTTTTCAGTTTTAGATGCAAAGAGTTCGTTTTGCCAAATTCAGCTTGACAAGAAATCCTCATTGCTCACTACTTTTAGTACACCGTTCAGTAGGTACAGATTTTGAGAATGCCATTTGGGATAAATTCTGCAAGTGAAGTCTTTCAACATGCAATGGAGAAAATTTTTTCTAGGTATCCTTGTGCTATTATAGTAGATGACATACTAGTAGGAGGTCATGATGAAGCCAGGCATGACAGAAACCTCAGGAAAGTTCCAGAAAGGGTACATCAAGTGAATCTTAAGCTCAACCCACACAAATGCATATTCAGGCTACAAGAAGTTCCTTATGTTGGTCATTTATTTACAGGCCTACGAGCAGACCCTTCAAAGCAAACAGCCATTCTTGAGACGCAAGCACCAGAAAATGTCCATGCCCTGCAACATTTTCTTGGCACGGTCAACTACCTAGGCAAGTTCGTTCCAGACCTGAGCCAACTTTCAGTGCCACTCAGAGAGCTGGCACATAAAGATATATCATGGTCTTGGTTAGAGCAATACCAAAGAGCATTTGATGTCTTGAAACAGAGACTTGCTAGTCCATCAATGCTCAGATACCATGATGTTCACAAACTAGTTACATTGTCCTGTGATGCTTCAAAATTTGGTCTTGGTGCAGTCATTCTACAAGAGGATCAACCTGTTGCCTATGCATTGAGGACTCTTACACAACCTGAGATGCAGTATGCCCAGACTGAAAAAGACCTTTTGGCAATTGTGTTTACATGTTCAAAGTTCCATGATTATGTTTATAGTAGACCTATCCAGATCAAAACAGGCCACCAACCATTAGTCACTATTCAGAGAAAGCCAATGCATTCTGCTCCAGACAGACTGCTGCAGCATATGATGCTGAGATTGCAAAATTACAATTTCAATTTTGTATACAAGAAAGGCAGACTTCGTTATCTTGCTGATACATTATCCAGATCGCCCAGAAATACCACTGAACAGAGTCAAATTCAAGATTCTCATTCAATTGTTGATTTTGAAAACATGGAAGTGTGTAATTTTTCTTCAACACATCTTGATGAGTTGAGAGATCACACAGCTACAGATCCAGTTCTACAGAGACTCAACCACATCCTCAATCAAGGATGGCTGTCAAAGCAATCAAGTTTACCTCAAGAACTGCAACCTTATTTTCCACACAGTAATGAGATTTTGAGTGCCAAGGTATCATTATGAAAGGTCTGAAAGTAATTGTTCCCAAGTCCTTGCAACCAGAGTACATTACTATCTTGCATCGTGGTCACGCAGGAATTGAATCTACCAAAAGAAGGGCAAGAGGACTAGTATTTTGGCCGTCTATGTCACAAGAGTTTGAGAGAGCACTATTGTCTTGTTCTGTATATAATAGTACAAAGCCACATCAACAGAAGGAACCACTTCAGCTTAACCAGATTCTAGAACTACCTGCCTACTACTAGCCACAGATATCTTCAAGTGGAATGGTCAACATTATTTGGTTAGTAGACTCTTACTCCAATTGGTTTGAGATTGACTTACTTCCTAACTTAGCATCCAGTACAGTCATTACTAAGATGAAATGTCATTTTGCAGTACATGGTAGTCTGCACAAAGTTATATTTCTAACAATGACAAGCAGCTTAGAAGCCTATAGTTCAAAACATTTGCAGAAGAATGGGACTTTATTCATGTCACACGTAGTCCAAAGTACCTGCAGTTAAATGGGTTGATAGAACGTGCAGTACAAAGTGCAAAACAGTTACCTGAGAAGTCAAAATGAGATAATAGTGATGTTTTCCTGAATATCAGAAATGTTCCTCATGCTCATGCTCAGAGACTTCTGTCGAAATAAACCAGAACCACATTACCACTCAGTAGTCAATTGTTGATTCCATGTGTCAAGAACAGCAGATCAGTGAGAAACAATCTGTTGAAAAAGCACCTAACCCAGAAGTCCTACTACGATTAAACCAGTAAACTGCTCAATCCATTATGAGAGGTAGAAGTGGTAAGGATGCAAATGTCCAAAGGTTATGATCGGAGTGGTGTCATGAAAAATACTGGTCCAGAGCCATCATAGACACCGGAAGCTGTTAAAGACTGGGGGGGGGGGGTGACAGGGGCACTTAGTGAACTAAAAAGAGTAATTTTTTATAACTATTTGCTACCACAACATAGGTTCACTTGGAGGACATTTAAAGCTTAGCCAATTCCCTTTTGGTGCTTGAATTAACATTTTCTGATTGGTCTTAGCTATCCCCATGGCTGATAATTGTATATTAGCCCTAGTGAAAACAACTGTGATCATACCATAGATAATTTGAGGGAGCCATGTAAGGGATGAAGCATTTAGGAACTGCCTCTCTACATTAGTGGCATGAGGGAAAATCCTGGAGTACATTTTCTATTACCCATCCTTAGATCCAAGTTGCATTTGAATATGGATGGATGAGCTTTGCTTTATTTTTATGGATAGTCTGTTCCGGAACAGTGGTAGCCTCTGTGATATATATCCATCTCTTTACAACATTCAGTTTAGATACCTGGACTGAGTATTTCTGATGCCATTTGACTTGCTGATGTTCGGAAGGTCCAGCTGTATTATATCAGGGGATGCTTTGTATGCCAGACATGTCACCTCTAAGCACTCTGTAGGATACTGAGTATAGTAATAAATCTTTGAGGTTTTCCATGCAAGACCTATTGTTTAGGACTTGTATCCTTTTAGTAAGGTATCTCTGAAGGTATTCCAATTGTTGCATGGGGCTGGACAGATACATGCCAAAGTGGGCATTATACAAAATGGTTGACATAATGAGAACTTTGTAAAGGGGGACAACAACATCTCTAGATCTCATCACAATCAATTTGTTTATAAGCTGTGCAATATAGAAAGGCTTTCTTATTACTCTGGGCACATGTTGATCAAAAGTTAGGTCACTGTACACACAAGTTCCCAAATACCAAACAATTGGATCAGTTCTCAGAGGACATTGTCATGATTTTGACACCAGTTATTATTTGGGACAAACCTTCCTGCATGATGGTTAAGTCATTTGGGGATTCAATAACTTCTCCTAGCTTGCAGTCATCTCAAACTTAGCTGGCCAAAGTTCTTTGGTATTTCCTTTTACTTTTGAGATGTATATGCCAAACAGAAAAAGTCTCAGCACCGAACCCTGGGGGACTCCACTGGTGACTGGTCTCTTCCCCTGTTTTGA
Source organism: Protopterus annectens (assembly GCF_019279795.1). Classification (NCBI taxonomy): domain Eukaryota; kingdom Metazoa; phylum Chordata; order Ceratodontiformes; family Protopteridae; genus Protopterus; species Protopterus annectens. Next base: position 605,908,812 of record NC_056744.1, read on the forward strand.
TCTCCTTTATCCTGTGAGCTAAGTTGGCAATGCAGCTGGTGATGTAAGTGTTTGCTCCTACATTATTCATCTTTTGTACTACACCTGAGTAGGGGATTGTGTCAAAATGCTTGGCCAGGTCACGGTAGTGTGGTGTGAACTGTTTTACCTTCATCCATTGCTTTGGTAACAAGAATAAAGCTTAAAATTTGCCCATGATTTTGAACCTTTCACACTTTCCTCTGGGTTGTTTTCAAACACATTTTTAGGGCCATGCATACATGTATGCATTCCTTGATTCACCTTCCTGATTGTATTAAATTATATTACTTGTATAATACAGCACACTTGTTAGACTTAGAGCCCATTTTAAATGTATTGTTTAAACATTTTTCCAGTAGGCAATGAAACAAAAATGCATTAACCAATAATGACAAAACTGCCCTATCCAGAACATTTCCATTATAAAGGTCTTCTTCCACACACAACTACATTTTAAATTTATTGTTTGAACATTTTTCCAGTAGGCAATAAAGCCAAATGCATGCACCAATAAAGACAAAACTGCCCTCTTCAGAACATTTCCATGATAACAGTCTACTTCTACACACAATATATAAATACAGAATCACAGCAGTGTAAGCCATAGGCATGTTGCACAGCTTCTTGAACTTATTTTCAATTGGGGGCGGAGGGGGCAGCAAAAGGCCAAAAACCAGGGACACATTTCAAACATTGCTTGTATAATTTTGGAAAGTTACTTGCATAAAATGTCGTGTTACCACCATGCATTTTACTGCCAAGTCTTGAACCCAGAACCTTGTGCACTATAGTCAGAGAAGCATACTATTAAGATAAACCAGCAGTTCCTTGAATAACAGGAAGACAAACTTAAATGGCTATCATATCATTTAGTGAATTCAGTTCTCGTTTCTCATCATAGCTCTCAACCTCTTAGCAGAAAAATACAGAACAAAGTCGATAATGAGGGAATACAGCCCCAAAGTAGGGCACATTTCAAATATTGATTTTATAACTTTAGAAAATTGCTAGAATAAAAGGTTTTGTTTTACCACTCCAGAGGAACAGAACAAAAATGTGAAGCGTAAACTCACAAGTGATGGTGGCTAGAGACTTTAGGCTCCTTTTACCTGTACCCAAGGTACAGGGTTTGAGCCTGACTACCTCTAGCCACCAGATGTATCCTGTTGGGTAGATTTCACACACCCACCCTCTGAAATCAGCCAGTCCAGGCAGCTTCTGAGTAAATCTGTTCCCACTTCTGAGTAACTCTGTGTGAGTGCAAATGTGGGGGGACTCCCCTCGCTCTATGGTTCTGGTGCCCATGAATTGTCATATGGTGCACTTAAAGTGTGAAATACTCTGCATACATTCTTATAGAATGACTCTGTTTTTAAATGCATTTCTCATTAAGTAGCCCCTTTGCTCTAAATTCACAATATCATCCCATCTGGTACACTTTGTCCATGATGCCAGGCATTTGCAAAGGGCTGAAACAATGTACTATTTAAATAGTTTTAATCTCTTAATATACCTGTGCACCTTTCTTTTTTAGTGTCTTACTTCACAACCAAATGTTTTCTCATAACTTTTTTAGTTACTAATTTTTCTTTTACCTCTGGAAATATATATTCACTCCCCTCTCTTGTCATCTCTCCTTGTATTTGTATCCTCATGTGTAAAATTACTTTGTTTATATCTGCAGATTTTGTCACCATGCTAGGTCAGTATCAAGTAGAACATGGGTGCAAAACTAGACACATGGAAAATGTGACTGACATCAGACTTCAGCACTCCCTTAAGCTATTCATTCCGTGACACATTCATCTGAATAAACTGTATACATTAGACTATGGGTTTCAGTAAAGAAAGGTAATTGTGTCTGAAAAAAAGTGACTTGACATGTAATTTCCGACATTTAGCTTTACTTCTCTTAAAATGCACTTTCTAATGTTTCACAGCATCACATATTTTGATTCTGTTTACTGTATCTATTTTGCTAGCCAGGCTTGGAGTTGGTTTATAATAGCTCACTTTCACAAACAGTTCTCAATAATAATAATACTTGATTATCAAGCACAGAGCACACTTTGTATTCCCAGAAGTATTCTGTCTTCTCTTTCATAACAGTAAACTTCAATATGAATTATTGCACCTTCACCTGTGAACTGACATACTCCCTTTTACAAAAAACATTGCTGGCAATCCACTGCAATAACAACAATAAGCATTTTGTGAAGAGAGCAAGCGACCTTGATCTCTATCCTTGGGGGAGTGGGGGTCAAGCTTACACATTTGCAGACATGTATACTCTCTGATGCCTCAGTAGTGGAGAAAGGTTAACAGAGTGCTCTTGCAAACATAATGTTCCCAATCTACCTAACAACAGTTTAGCTTTGTAAGCCTTCAAAATAGCGTTTACAAAAAGTTGTGCTAAATAGTCAGAATCCAGTAAAACTGCTCATTGTCGGCTTTTAGTTTTTACAACATGCTTACATGTTTCTGATGGCGCAGTGTCTCCTCACAGCAAGAGGTTCTCTTGTTTGAATCTCAGCTGGGGTGCCTTCTGTGTGGAGTCTGCATGTCATCCCTGCATTTGTATGGGTTTCCTCTGGGTGCTCCGGTTTCCTCCCACATTACAAAGACATGCATCTGGAGCATTTCTCCCTGGGCCTCTACTGAAAATTGGCTTTGTTTCAAGTTGGACATTCCTGGTTAACAAATGTTAAATAAATAAATCTGCTGATGAGAGAGAGAAACCAAAGCACCGGAATCCAGGACAGGTTAGTTCAGCCAGCAGCTGTAGGTAATGCACTCAGGATATGGACACACACACTCTGAAATCAGCCAGTCCATGCAGCTTCTGAGTAAATCCATTCCTGCTTGCATCTGGCAGCTTCTGAGTAACTCTGTTCCCACTTGCATCTGAGTAACTCTGTTCCTGCTCACAAAAGCATTTGAAAACTTGGAAATATGATGACATCAGCTAAAGCATCCTGGAAATACGTGCAAGGCTGGCAGCCCTGATGAGCTACGTAATGACATCAGCTAAAGCATGATGACATTGAAAGAGTTGGATGATCTGCAAAAGTGCCCCCCCCCCCTCGCTCTATGGTTCTGGTGTCCATGAGAGTCATGACTGTACATTATAGAGTCAGAAGGAAAAGTTTTCAGGTGGAATCAGAAACATTTGAGACCGATGTCCAAGTCTATACCACAGCAGATAACCTGTGAGAAAGACTCTTTATCTCAGAGTGAGTTGTCTGGTGTTCCAGTTACAGAGAAAGTTCTAGAAGGCATTCCTGTTCCTTTGACGAATCCAGAAGTTCCTGATATGAGGTGTGCAGTGCAGACTCTTCCTGTTGCTAAATTTAGTCCCAAGTGTTATGTTACAAGATATGGTCGAATCTCTAAATCCTGTGGCAGATACAAAGCAACTTGGACTTGAACATCATGTTTTGTTCCTGATGTTCATAGTAATGCATGCCTAGCTCAGATATTATTTTGTATAAAGAGCAATCTTTTTAAGAGGGAGGACATAGCTCAATATATGTGTATATACCTTTAAGAAGGTATCCAAGGGTTGCACAAGTGCATAAATTCTGAACTCATGTGTGTCTGATTGACATTTTGTAGTTAGCTGTTGAGATGTGAACATGTATGCATGTAAGGTCTATCTGTTAACTAGTTTGTTCATATTTAAATATGCTGCTATCCATCCTGATGTGTTTCTATATATTAAAGCATCGAAATGAAACCCCATGCTTTCTTATTGTTTGCATTACAGACAACTGAGTGACAATATCCACTTCAATCACTGCATTATTTTTCTTTTAAGATCATAGGCTCATAGATTCATACTAGGCTAACTGCCCTTGTGGGGCCATTTTAAGCCTAGCCAACTACTCCATGTGAGAATCAAACCCTGCACCTTGTGTTTGTAAGGTAAATACCCTAACCATTATGCCAACCAACCACCTGAATTTGAAGTGCCCTTCTTTCAGAAGTTTTCATTTTCTAGGATTTCATTCTAATGACAGTTATCTCAGGTATGGAACATATTTTGGGTATGAGGTAAGCCTGGCTTGAAATAAAAATGTGTGACTGTGGTGATCTTAGCATATTTGATCAGGCCATAAAAGTTTAAACATCATTGTGACAAGAGAGCTGTAAACTTTCTCCTTTCTCTGTGAAGGGGACTTGGATTTCCTGACATTCTTGGGGATTCAGAAAGAACCCCAGTGCTAGAATTAAGGACTGCAGTAAACAGGCCTTGTTTCTGTGATGATGTACTGTCATAGTCAGAGATGCATCATCCATAATGAGGAAAGACCTATTTTTTAGCTAATATGCATGTCTCTTAAAAGCTGTTAATTGCTGGAATTGCAAATTAGCACTTTCCTTTGGCAATTAACAGTGGTGGCCAATGCATCATGATAGCAGTGACATCACCCCATTCACTCTCCTACACAGAATACAAACATGCACATAAACACACACACACACACACACACACACACACACACACACACACACACACACACACACACACACACACACACACACACACGCACACTACATACCCCCATACCTGTCCCTTTGTTGTCAGAATGTCCCCAATGTCTCTTTTTTTCTGCAATTGTAAATCACACATAATTACAGTCAGTCACGAATGCCAGAGATTAGAGCTTCAGACTTCATATCCTTCTGTAAATGTGTGGTCATGCAAAAGATGTTATGCTAGTAATTTTTCTGAGTTTCTAAGACGAATACTTACAATCAATCCCTGACTGGGTGTCGTTCTCCCACCATTAATTTTGGCCATGTCTCTGTTCTTGCACTACAAGATTGAGAAGATATGTCTTATACTGCCTGTCCTTCTCCCACACAAGTCAAAAGCTGTTTCAGCATTGAATAATGCTTGGAATCCTTAGTATATTTTAAACAAGACCTGCCGCACTAACTTATCAATTAAAGCAATGGGCTAATGTTGATATTTCCTGTAACAAAGGTGCAGGATTCAAAGTCTTTTTCTTAACTTTGTACTTTACTTTTTTCCAAGTCTTTTTTTTTTTTTTCCAACATTACATCCCTGGTGTCATTACATCCCTGGTGTCTAGCAACCTTGGTGACTAGAGGTTGCCTGCTGCACATGTTTTGAATTGTGTCTTTAAGGCAAACTATATAAAGTATCCCTGGTGTCTAGTGCACATCAACCATGCGTTCAGAGTTATCCATGATGGCTAGTGTTCCTCCAACCCATATCTTCAAAGTTATCTCTGGGAGCTAGTGCAACAGATGAATTAAAGGCAGATTGTTATTCTCTTTCCTCACTGATTCTATCTCATTGGGAGGGGCTGGATTAATGAAGTCCATGCCTTCCCTTTCCTCTTCAGATTCCTCATGTAGATTAACTGTTATCCATTTGTATGACTTTTTTCAAGTTTAGCATTTGACAAACTCTGCTACCAGTTTTATACCCAGTAGCATCAGCACACAATTCCTGAGAGATATTAGCATTCTTTTCATTAGATGATTTAACCAGAGGTATTAATGAGGCTGTTTTCTTTTTAAAACCAGCCTTAAAAGCACGTACACTCCCCCACTGATGTCATTGAGTTGATCTCTAAGTTTTAGATCATATTTTAATGCACACATATACTGTGTTATTTATGATATAGTATATGTTAGTTTTAAAGTTTAGTTAATTGCTTGTAGTTCATTGGAGAGTTTCTATGTTTTGATTGGTCTCCATAGTATTTAAATGTCTGGAATTACATGCTGGATATCTGTCTGAGGAAGCGATCAGTGAACCGTGAAAGTACTTACGCATATATTCTTACTATGTTTTTTTATTTTTTAATTTTTTTTCTTTTCATTTGGTCATGTATGTTGATCATACATTTTTTACATTTGCACATTACCCAGAGGCCCTGGGCAAGGCCAGTCTTTGCTCTTATTATGCAGATTCTCTTACTGGTCCCTATTATCAACCTGGATTGTGGCACTGGAAGAAGTATTAGTTATAACCACTTTGGATTTCAGAAATGCTGCAGCAGGGTGTTTTAAAATAAGGCATTCTTGGCCTTTACAATCACAGTTGTTGGAAGTTCTTAGTCTTTGACTTTCCAAAGGGCAGGACTAAATGTTTTTCCCTTGTTGAACAATATCAGGCTATAGTAGCTACTTTACAAGCTTGCTCAACTTCTCTGGATTTCTGAAGGAGTTTTCACTGTCTCTGTAGCTGAGGAATTTTATTATAAAGTTGTGGTTCATGGTTGTTTTAACTCTGCTGTTAATCCTGAGAGTACACTCTGTTTGGATGGGAGGTTCCACCAGTAAGTCATTTCAATTCATAGTCATTTAAGCTAGCAAGTTCAGACTTGTTCCTTCTTTTCAGGTAAACCCATTAAATGTATTTTGCTTCTATAAGTCCCATTTTTCAATATCATCAGTCTTACGTTTAATTTTCTTGCTCCCCCCTAAGATTTTTTTCTAGCTATAGACAGCATGTCAGTATATGTTTTGCCACGTGTTGTCACAGTTGATAAGAGAACAGTCATTTTTAGCAGATGCAGGCATGATTTTTTTATCTTTCTCCTTGAAAGTAAAGAAACAATAGTATTGGCTGAAAGGTCAAATTTATACCCTTAAACACATCGAAAGTACAGAATTTTTATCATGTGTACATCACCCCTAATTAAAAGAGTATTCAGTTATTTATACAGTTCCAAGCACTACCCCTAAATAAATTCTGCTTTGTTTAATGTGGTACTCTCAAAAAGAACAATAGCCCTAAGTGTCTGTAAAGTCATCCCCCAGATTCAGCAAGCTCTGCATGGAGTGCCTGAATAGTGCAAGAGCTGCTGCACGCAATATGGCCACCGAGCGATCCAGGAACGAGCCCCTGAGACATGCACGAGAGCACCTATACCATTCCCACATGGACACCACTGCTATATGCTAATTACCACTTTTGCTGGTGAAAACCATGCAAATGAGGTGAATTAGTGATCCAGGAAGCAGGCAGGCATCTGTGCAGGAATATTGTAACCTGCAGAAATGTATTCAGTTAGTAACCAAATATATTTCTGCAAATTACAAAACAGAAGCATGACAACTTGAAAGAAAGGATGTAGTCAATGTAGTAGGCATGCCAATGGCCAAATATATGGCCAATGGCATAAAAATAGTTTCAAATTTATAAAAAAAAAGTTTTTTTTTTTTTTTTGATGATCTCGGCTGTTTAAGCTTAGGGCAGGGGTGTGAAAATGGGATCACCACGAAAATAAGAAAAAAAGGGGGAAATAAGCTTTTTAAACCCAAATCAGCATTTTGTCATAATAGTCAATGGCATGCATAAAACAACAATACCAGGGAATGGTGATTGCTAAGGGGGAAGGCTCACTGTGAGTGTGGTAACTATGAATTAGCATTCTGGTTCATGTAAATAAGGGGATTGATACTGAATCACAGATTTCCTCTCAGTGTTAGCTTTCACCAAACTGTGTAGGTGCAGCAACACCAGTGTATAAGTCTAAGAGGTGGATGACCTCATAAGGGGGAGTGTCATACAAGTTGTAAGCTTATTGGAGCTGTGTGGCCTATGTTTGACCTTAGCTAAGTAAAGCTAAGGAAGGAGGTGTGTCTGAGGCTGCCTACAGTGTTTACATTGCCTAAATGGGTGCGCACTCCACACACTGGGTTTAAAAAAAAAGTAGGAAATAGCAGCTCTGTTCACATATGAGCAATGGGTATGCGCAGCACGTCTTGGGGCTTAAATGGGAAGGCAATGGGAAGGGAAAACAGCAGTAGGAAGGCAATCAAGGAGAATTAGCATAGTTGGCAGGTGACATGTATCAGAATCAGGCAATTACACAGGCAACAGCCCAGCCGAGCACACTACTATAAAGTATGCAAACACCTTTCAGGTTTTTCCCACAAACTCTACACCATTGTTGTACACAGATGGGGAAATTTTCCATGACAAAACTAATAAAATGTTAGGGGCTGCTGTCACTCTGATACATCAATATGTGCAAGAGGCTAAGGGTGGTGAGAATGTGAATGCTAATGACCATCCCACAGTGAGGAGGAGGAGAAGAGTGTACAGTCCCAGGTTAACCTACCAGGGGCTATATGAGCTGGAGATAGTGGAGTGCTATAGGGTAGATAGGGACATTCTACAGCAAATTGTTGAGCTGTGCTGGCCCTGGCTCACACACACAACCAACATAGGGGAACCCATCCCAGTGGATGCCAAGGTATGTGTAAGTTTAAGAATGCCTTCCCAAGGGCAACTGGAGATATCGTGGGGATCTCACAGGCATCAGCATCCAGAGTACTCCACCAGTTCCTGGATGCCATGTCAGCACATGCCTGTGAGCACATATATTTCCTCAATACCCATGAGGAGTTGACCAGCAATATGTGCCTCTTCCACCAAATAGCATAATACCCTGAGGTAGTGGGTGCTATAGAGTGCACGCACATACACATCAAAGCACCACCCAGTGAACAGGGTAGGGTCTACATAAACCACAAGGGCTTCCCCTCCATCAACTGCCAGGCTGTGTGCAATGCCCAGAGCATTATCTTGAATGCAAATATCCAATATACATTCTGTGCTATAGCCAAAGTCCCACCAGACAAAAATACAAAGTCCAAAAAACAAGAATGGTAGGACACTGCTGAAATTTCTTCCTCCTTTATTAAAACACACAAATAACCAAGGATGAGCGCTTTCGGGTAATAACCCTTCATCAGATAAAGTAAGAACAAACATTCCAACAATTTAAATTATCTAGTATCCAATGAGTTGTCTGTAAAAATTCCGCCTTTTTTGCAAGGCGGGCTTTAAAGGTACAGCATCATTTAGCCCTGGATTCCTGTGAGCCATCAGTTCCAATATCCATTTAGACTCTAAAGACTCTGTTAGAAGTTTGATGTCACCCCCTCTGTTGTTTTGTCTAACATTGACTATAGCTCTGAAATGAAATGTATGTGTAGGATTCATTTCAATATGCCTATAAAGGGCATTATGTAGATCCTTGTTCCGTATGGAAGATAGATGTTGAAGTATCCTCACCTTAAACATGTTGTTAGTCTTTCCCACATAGAACCCAGGACATTGTACACATTCTGCCAAATAAACCAAATTACTAGTCCTACAGGTGGCCCTTGCCTTGAAGTTAAAAACCTTACCACTAACAGGATGTGTAAAGATGGTGTCCTTGTTGATAGAGGAGCATGCTTTACAAAAACCACATGGGACACTACCTGCTGTATCCTTGAATGGTTTTGATGTGGTTAAAGTTTTTTCTTTACTTAACAGGTCTTTTAAATTTTTGTTCCTCCTATAACCAACACTAGGTCTAGTCCCTATAATACTCCTTAGCTTGTTGTCACTCCTTAAAATATTCCAATTTTTGTTGACTATACCCCTTATATCAACTATATTACTACTATAGGTAAGAAACAGTTTGGGGTCTTCCGTTCTATACTTGGCAGATGGGGGTGCCTTTCCTTCTCCTGTCCTACATCTAAGCCACGGTTTAAACTTGTTACCCCTTTTTTTGTTTGTTGCTGTTAACAACCCTATTTACTAATTCTTCTTTGTAACCCCTATCACAAAAATTACGTTTTAACTCAGTCACTTCTTTCTCATGTTGGGTGTCCTCCAAACATAATCTAGATGTCCTACCTATCTGTCCCTGGATAATGTTAGGAAACATAAAACGAGGATGCATGCTATCAAAGCATAACAAAGTGTTCTTCCAGCACTCCTTCCTCTGTAGACTAGACGAAAAACCTATCTCAGTTTGTGAAATGCATGTATCTAAAAAATCTATCTGTGTATCTGAGTAATTCAATGTAAATCTAAGAAAAGAAGTAGTGGAATGTAAATATGCTACAAACTTCTCCAATAATCCAGGGCCTCCCTTCCAAAGAATAAAAACATCGTCCACAAAACGAGAATATGTGTAAATATGTTGCATCCATTCCTGATTACAAAAGATGGTGATTCTCTCCCAGTGCCAAAGGACCAAATTAGCATAAGTATTTGCACAGGGGGTGCCCATGGCTACCCCCTGTGCTTGTCTATATGTCTGTTTGGCTCCAATGAATGCATTATTTACCAAAACTAAGGTCAATAATATTCTGACCAAAGTTATTTTGCTTTCATCTTCACCCATATTTCTCATAACTTCTCCTATGGCATATATGCCATATTCATTGCTAATAACAGTGAACAGGCTCTAGACATCCAACGTCACCATCAAAAGATCTTCCTGTGGTTTCATACTGTTAACTTCTCCCATTCTCTTCAAAAAATCACCTGTATCTTTTAATATGCTGGTCACCTTATCAACATAGGAACGAAGTGTATATTCAAGCCATATAGAGATGTTTTCTGTAACCCATCCTCTGCCCGAAACAATGGGTCGAAGAGGTGGGTCCACAATGGATTTATGAATCTTAGGTAAAGCTTTGAAAATGGGAGCAACAGCAGTTTCTACCCATAAAAATTGAAATAAATCATCATTGATTTTCATTTCAAAATTTAGTTGTTGCAAGCTATTGTGTACCTTATCCACCAAAAGTTTAACACCAATTGGATTAATCGGAATGTAAGTATCCTTATCTGATAATAAACCTTGCAGTTTTTGTTCATAAAAAGCTGTGTCAAGCACTACCACCGCACCTTCCTTGTCAGCCATCTTAATAACTAAATCTTTATTACAGCTTAAATCAAACAATGCTTTATTTTGAGCCTGTGTTAAATTGTAAAATTTGTGAGACTCCCTTGTTTGAAAATAATCCTGTAAATCTTGTTCACAACTGTTGATAAACAGACTCAATGCAGGAAAAAATAAGGTGGTACATAACAACTAGGTTTTTTCAGTGAAGTTCTGCTCTCATCTCTGGTCCCAAGAATACATCTTAAAGCCAAGTTTCTACAAAACATCATTAAATCTAAAACAATGTCGTTGAAAACACTAGCCCTGCTGGGCACAAAGGACAAACCTTTGTTTAACACATACAACTCATCCTTTGTTAAAACATGTGAGGGTAAATTAAAAACAATACCAGTGTTATTATTAAAAGTCATTCCAAGGTTTTCCTCCTCTTGTTCGGGTCCCTGCCCTCGCTGGAGGACTGTTTCCAAGCTCCTCGTTTCTTGACAGGAGCTGGAAGCAATTCCAAAAAATGTTGGCGTCCCTATATGCTCTTCGGGCGTGCCCCCATACCAACTCCTTTGGAGGTTGCCGTTTCAGTTTGCACAGAGAGACTACTGGCATACATGTTACTAGAACATGCAGTTGCTGTACAAATAGTGTTCTCAATTTGTGCTGCTACTTGAGGAATCTCAGTATTATCCACATCGGCCCTGGACTCCCTGCCACATCTGGCATATGACACAGCTGTACCAGTCATTTGCCAGTGGGAACATCCCATAAGGCCACCTAGTGTGGGATGCTGGCTATGCACTGGAGCCATGTCTGATGACACCCCTCAGAAATGCCCACACACCTGAACAAGAACTCTATAATGAGGCACACGCACAAACCATAATCATAATAAAGCATGTGTTTGGGATGCTCAGGTCACAGTTTGCAACACATTAGTTGTCCATGTAGTATGGAATACTGATGTAGTCTGGTCAATCACTGGCAGACCACAAAAGGCACAGTTATGAAGTAATGAGAGACTGGCTATGTCCCTGCATAAGGCAGCATAAGGTGAATGTCCCAGGTATATCTGTGAGTTACCTGCAAGTAGCTTCCATGTCACACATTCACTCAGCTCACCCCACCATCAGCAACTGGTTTATCACAGGTCATGTCCTTGCTGTTGGGAATGAGTACAGTATGACCCCACTTCTCTATGGGTATACCAAGAGAATGCAGCATGATGAAGAGTTGTCCTATGCAGGTGTGTCCCTAGCTGTAAGTAACACTCTGCCTATATCCAGAACAATGGATCAATATGGACAGGAACTATTGCCATTAACACCGCACACACTTGCCGTGTCAACCCAGGGGAATCCATTGGCTTGCAGCCTGGGAATGTATGAGTGACAGAATGCACTGGCCTGCTACAGATGGCCTGCATCACTACCAAATGGCCTAGAGTCCTCTGTCAAAGGCCTGTGCCTCACCCATAGTGCCAATGCATGGTATCTCATGGGGTCCCAACTAACAACCTAACACAGTCAACAGAACACAAATGCAAGGCCATGTTGACAAATCCCGGTAACATTCCCCCCATGTCCTACAGCATGAACTATGGACCAATCCATAAATACCACTGGGATGAAGGGCCAACTAGAGGGATACTTCTCAGATATTGCTCGCATAATGTTAGGAAGAGGATAGAATAAAAGAGTGGGGGGTGTAGAAGCATTGACGTCATGAAGTGTGTAAAGTCTGAAACTCTGATTTGTGCCCCTACTACCCCTGCCTGCAAACCAAGTAAAGGGTGGGTACAAACCTGCTTGTAAACTACAATGTGAAGGGGAACTGACCAAATATATAAACCCTGCCTCTGGGTAACCTGAGTGAATCTGTACAGCTGAGAGGTATGGTCACAGCAGGATATGGCCATTCTGTTAAGTCAATATATGTACAAGAAGGGGATCCTCGGACAACATAGTACCAAGGTGCTGAACCATTTACGCAGACCTATCAGTAAGTGTCTGCAGCTACCCCTCCAGAATGGCATGAGTGTGCAAGAATGTGTAGGCTGTGGACCACAATACTGGACTCAGCTTCATTTCATTTTGTATTTCCCAGAAAATAACTGTGAGCAAATAATTAAATCTGTCAGTATATGATGACATAATACATCACAGTGTAAAACAGTACATATGTCTGAATATCTTTGCTAATACCAACCATGTAACACAAGCAGCAGAGACAGCAATAGTTACAGTATCCCCCTATCTGTCACCCATTGTGACTCCATATTGTCAGCCTATCTACAGATATCCTGCAGAAACAGGTTACTAGCTATAGGTGTAGAACACCAAACCCTGGACTGGAGTACAACCATACATGGAATGGATTCACACACTCAATACAGAAGGTCATACTGGGCATGCTTCTACACTTAGAAAAATGAAGCCCATGTCTGACAACACAGTGGACTATACATATCTATCATTTGCAGATGTCTGTGCACACACACCACATTTTACACCATTTATGTTACACACATACATTGGATAGGAATACTCACACATATCTGAGGCCAACACACTATAATATGTCAAACATACACACACACACACACACACAGATGTGGGGAAGAGAGAGGCAGACAGTGACAGAGAGAATTCCATTATGAGGTCTGTCTCACCAACTACATATCCAATTGGCCTATATCACATGATGTGCTGATGTCAATCATTGTAGACATTCCTTTTGGTAGCCCTCAGCCCTATAGTGTCTGTGATGCTTGTAATAACTGTGTAACATGATACTACAAATCAGTATTCATGTAGCATTTGTATACTCAGTCCTGTAAAATGTAAAGTTGTGTGTGACTGTGTGTGTGTTTCCAGAGGAATGATTTATGGCCCATTCACACACACTGCACTTCCCATTGCCCATGTTAGCACTCCTGCTGTCAGTCACCTTGAAATAAGCCTTTGGCCAAATCTCAACCCTATAAGCTACGTGGCGCTCATACTAAATGTATAATAATGTCGTGCAGCAAACTAGTTAGGTAGGAGTTCTAATCCCAGACATGGCAACTGTGTGCGTGTGTGGAGGTGAATGCTTTAGAGGCCATTCACACTCACTACACCTCCCATTGCCCTACTTAAGCAAGCCTGCTGATGTCACTCAACTTGAAATAACCCTTTGGCAAAGTCACAGTCCTATAAGCTATGTGGCACTTGTGGTAACTGCATAATACTGTAGTGTAGCAAACTAGTAAGGTAGGAGTTCTAATCCTGGTCCTGGCAACTATTATAATGTGTCTGTGTGAGAGAGTGTGTGTGTCTTTGTTGATACCTGATTTTGTGGACATTCACATTTACTAAACTTTGCTTACCCCTCCTTTAGCACTGCTGTTGATGTCACTCACCTTCAAAGATACCTTTGGAGAGCTCTTCAAGATATAAGCTCCATGGCACTTGCGATAACTGTGTAATACCATAGTATAACAGACTAGTTAGGTTGGAGTTCTAATCCTTGTCCTAGCAACAGTTGTAATGTGTGTGCTTGTGTGAGAGAGTGTGTGCATCTTTTTTGATACCTGATTTTGTAGACATTCACACTTACTACACTTCCCTTACCCCTCCTTTAGCACTGCTGCTGATGTCACTCACCTTCAAATATACCTGTGGACAGTTCTTCAAAATATAAGCTCTGTGATACTTGCGATAACTGTGTAATACCATAGTGTAGCAAACTAGTTAGGTAGGAGTTCTAATCCTGGTCCTGACCACAGTGGTAATGTGTGTAAGAGAGTGTGTGTGTCTTTGTTGACACCTGATTTTGTGGATATGCACACTTACTACACTTCCTTTACCCCTCCTTTAGCACTGCTGCTGATGTCACTAACCTTCAAATATACCTTTAGACACCTCTCCAACATTTAAGCTCAGTGGCACTTACGAGAAATGCATAACACTGTAATACCAAGAAGTAGCTAGGTAGGAGTTTAAAACTCAATACTGGCAAGTGTGTGTTTGTGTGTATGTCATCAGTGTCCTGTGTGGGTGTTTGGGTGATTATGTAATAACAGGATTCATTGTGGTGTGGGTTTTGCTACATTATTATATTGAGGCCCTATATGTCCTAATGTCCACATTACAAGGCCAACAGTTGTCAAACACTGTAGAGGTTGTTGTAGACAATCCACAGCCTTAAATGTCTACTGTCATGTGCAATGACTATGTAACAGTATGGATTAGTGAACGATATAGGCAACTATTATAATACCCGGAGACAACTCTCCACCCACGGATGATACACAGACACACTTGGCTCTTTCTCTCTTCCTTTCTTTCTTTTTCTTTTTCTCTTTGTCTGTCTCTCTCAGGTAGATGTACACAAATACATCAGTTTTGCATAGGCAGCAGCTTGACTTTTGTAGGTAATGCTCATGATCAGCTGATGGCCTGTGCACGAATTGGAGTTCCCCACTTGCTAATTGCATGTGGAACAGCTATGGTATCATTCTTATAGCCAATTGCATGGAAACACACTTCCCTAACTATGCACTTCATGTTGGTGATGACCCTTTTGCTTCACTGTGAGCAGGACTTCATGTGGGTGTTTGACAAACAGCATCACAGAGGTTAGTTGGAAATACTAGAACCACAGGAGCAACAGAACTGCAGTAAAGTACCACAATGGCTACAGAAACTCAGCAAAACAAGTTTAATCCACTCTAACACCTCAGCAAATGCCTTCAAGGAATACATACACTTGCAAAATTGCATACACTTTTATACACAAGTAACAGTCCCACCCAAAAAGCAATTCATTAATTAATGTAGTATTTCCAATTAAGTTCAGTACTGAGTCTCCTAGGAAACAAGATAGCACATTGTAAGATAAATAGAGCCTCTTTATATAATAATTTATCCTTAATTGGTACCATTTCTCCCAAATTCACACAAACATATTCCAAAATACTACATTTCAAAACCTTATAATTACTTGCATGATAATTTGTAAAATGTAAAGCTATAGGGCTATCCATATTATTATTTTTATGTCCTTTACATGTTACTGAATTCTTAATTTGAACATCCTCTTTGTTTCACCTATATAATACTTCTCACACGGACATTTCAAAATATGGACAACACCTACAGTGTTACAAGAAAACTTTTGATATGGACAGAAATTAACCCCATTAATATTTCTAAAATGGTTAATAACAAGTGGGCAGATAGAACAGTTGCCACAAGCAACAGTCCCTGTCATATGTAATAAAAGATTATTAATATTAGGCTATGGCACCTTAAATTTACTGTGTACAATTAAATCACCTATACTTCTACCCCTCCTATGTGAAACTGACAATTTATTCCAAATGTTATTTTCCAAAACTTCATCACTAAATAACATAGGTCAATAATAATCTAAAATTTATCTAATTTCCTTACTCAATATGTTACAAATAGTAACAAAATAGATATTTTTATTATCAGTTTTAATATTATTACTCTCATATAATCTCCAAGTATTAACAAAAATGGAAGAAGTTTATATAAATCATCTTCCTGCTTCTCATAAGCATCAAGGTCTGTGCCATTTCTATGGCACACAATCTTATATAAAGCAACATCAGCTGGTTTCCTATCATAACCTCTATGGATAAACATCCTATATGTATGCACCACCTCCCTAATAAATCCATCTTCATCATTACACAATTTATTTAAATAGAGACATTCTCCATATGGTAAAGATGCTAATAAATTTAATGGATGGCAACTAGTTCCAAATAAAAATTCAGTACTACTTTCATTTTGTCTACATACAGATGTGGTAATAGTCCCTTCTAAGTTACCTATAAGATGTAGATACAAAAATACTCTATAAAATTGTGAACCTTTTCTCTACCCCCTTTACATATAAAAATAAGATCATCAATAAAACAAAAATACTTAACATAATTCACAAAAAAATTTGTTGGAACATACTTTCAGTTTCAAAAAGACTCACAGTTAAATTTGCATACATAGGAGCGAAAGCCGCTCCCATAGCTGTCCTACAACATTAGTGAAAAAATTCTTCATTAAAAGTAAAAAAATTATTTTCCAGACAAAACTTAACTAATTCAACTATAAAAGCTGTTGTGGGACTCTCACCTAAAAATATTGCAGTGCCTGTAAACTATGACAATGGTGTATATTGGTGTACAAACTTTGTACATCCAGTATAACTCAATACATATCAGAATCCCAAGTTAAACCAGATATTTGATCAATAAAATCCTGGGTATCCCTTATGTATGATATTGTATTTCTAACAAAAGGAAAAGGTATTGGTGCAAAAATATTTACAAGCTGCAACAATAGGTCTACCTTTCAAGGCGTTAAGGCCTTTATGGCTCTTAGGTAGACAATAAAATGTTGCAACATCACTACCTATTACAGAGAACTTCTTCTCAATATCATTTTTATTAAAGTAAACCAGTCTATAGCCTTTATGTAATAAGGACTCATATTCCTTTATTGGTTGTTTATACATATTTACATTACAACGCTTATAGGCTGTGGAATCATTCAATAAGTTATAACACATCTCCATATATTGTTTATAACTCATTACTACAATTTTGTTGCCCTTATCAGAGGGCTTGACCACCAATTCTCTATTCCCACTTAAGCACTTCAATACCTGCCATGCTGTTTCGAAAGATTGTATCTAACATCCTGTCTTTTTAGGACATTTTTAAATAAAGCTTCAACAATAAAATTCACAGTAGCAGAAAATTGCTGTATAACTTCATTATTAAAAGAAGGCAAAAAAGTGCTCTTGTAAGAAAATGTAGACGTATCTAAAGCACAATATGCATTATATTGATAATCATAACATTCTTCATTTTCAGAGGTACACGAATAGAAGCTATCCTCTGAACTATTGCTAACTACATTCACATCATTAACATTTATAAAATAAGCTATCCTTTGAACTATTACTAACTGCATTCACATCATTAACATTTATAAAAGAGAAATGTTTAATAAGATGCAAATTGTGAACAGGCCTATACAGTAGCTGGAAATACCTCTTACAACAAAGACTGTGGAGACAGGCCAGCAAACTGTTGTAGTCTGTACAGCAGTGAGGTCTATGTACTTCTGGTGATTGTTGACAGAGTGTCAATATTGTGTAGCAGTGTATTGTGATATGTTATTTGGCCTGTATACAGACTGGGGAAGATGTCAGTGGGCTTGGTCCTGTTCTATCTGATGCTGCATGCTGCTCCAGTTTCTGGTACCCTATCAGCTTTTATGTTTATAGGGCCAGACTGAGACATGTCCCATACCACAGTCAGGCATCAGACTACACTGTGAATTGGGCCAATATATGTAGGGTTAGTATGTGACTGGCAAATATGATGATGGGTTTTGTTCACACAGTCTGTATACTGTACTTTTAATTAGGCTTACCATAATGTGACTGTGACTGTGTTGAGATTGGATATGGGTATGCACTTTCACACTGGTGTCTGTTATTCCGCGCTGTTACATGTCTGTAGTGCCTGCTATATTTGCAATTATATGTGTATTCCCCCATAGGTAAATTGGGTTTGTGTTGTGGCAGTCTGCCTGTAGTTTAGACAGTGCTTGGTGACATGAATAGCAGCTCAGTGTATTTACCCTAGTGTGATGTTATGTCCAGATATTTGTCAGATGTACTGTTGCCTGGCCACCATACATGTTGTGTATTTCTGAAAAAGCAGTGGGATTCTGTGAAGATGTATGTCACTATCTAGTGGGAAGTATGTGGGCTTGGGACCTCTGCTCTTCCAGTTAATATGTGTTAGGACAGACAGGAGGGTGTGAATGCATCAACTGTGTGAGCTTATCTACTCCAGTATTTGTGATACATCCCCATTTTTGTGGCTGTAAACATCCCCTTTGTCAGTCTTGGTCCACATATCTTGCACTAAGGAATTCTGTGTATATCTCTGGACTGACAAGATTGTTTCAGAATGCCCATGTTTATTTCTCATATTTCTGCTGTATTCCACAGTATCATTACTGTGATTTGTGTGGTACTTCACTATGATGATTTTATAATGTCTGTCAGTAACTGATGGCATACATGTCAGTTTCAGAAGAGCCTTCCTTCACAGCATGTATGTTGACACAGCCCTTATTACTGTAGCAACATTCTACATTTATAACTGCAATACTTACATTATGTTCCCTTGCACTAAGAGGTTGAGAGTTATGGTGCTGAGGTATGACTCCATTACATGCCCCAAACCCAACAAACCCGAAAGCACAGAACAGCGACTTTTTTTCCCAGTGGAAAAAAAAAATCACTGTTCCGTGACAAAAAACAGAACAAAACTTAACCTTAAACTTAAACTGAAGTGGGGGGCTTTGTATCCCACACCCGCCAACGTGGTGGGCTGTGCCCCCTACACCCCCCTACTTAAATATACCAACTCCGAGACTGCACCACAGTGGAGGAAATAGCAAAGCCCCGAAAATGGCCCACCAATTTTTTTCCCCTGGGAAAAAAGTCGATGTGCCATGGCTACGCTATTTTCAAATTCGGACTTTAGGGTTCAATATTACAACATTCAAACTTGTTTTAGTTCAACGTTGTAATATAGACCCTATAGATATATATGTGTGCATGTATATATATATATATATATATATATATATATATATATATATATATATATATATATATATATATATATCCTTGTTATGTGTAAACATGAGTGTTGTATATACCTTCTCAGATGTTTCCCACCATATTTATCTGATATGTGTATATTTAGATATAAAAACATGACTGATTCAACACTATTTTCACTAGCAAGTAGTAAACAATTGTAGTAGTCCAAGCAGTTGTTCACTACTATTTAGTATGTATACTGAATTATATATTTGAAAAAGCAACAAACTTGCTTACAGCTCAGATGGCTTGGTGGTTAAGTACTGTGACTATAGTTTGGAGGGTCCTGGGTTCAAGGCATGCAAGGGGTGTTTTTTTTGTTGCTAGGCAGAGCAAGGACTGTTGGATACAGAGTGGTTAAGGCAGCTTTAAGCGGGTTTGCATGGGCTTGCCAGATGGTAAGTGGTGCTAACATACAATTAAACAAATAGGCGCTTACACCATGTAGGCTTTGCTGACCAGTGTGCAAATCTGCTTAACATTTACATTTAAGGAATGGTTACACCTGCTAAGTATAGCCTAGCTTTGGTAACCACTGATCACATTCCAGACTGATAACATTTAATTAATTTTAATTTTAATTAAATGTAGTTCCATGTACATAAAATTCTTCTATGTGCTGTCATTACAGTAGCAAGGGGTGTGAGTATATTGTATGGGACACCTGGCTATACATGGGTAGTACCACAATCTGTTCTCTTTGGATTTGTTTCATACATGGGTATTATCCCAAGTTATATGCAGTCACACTTGCATGTTACACCGGCGACAGTGCATTCATTGACAGAAATAGTTTAACACATATGGTGTCATTACATTAGTTCTTTTAACAGTGGTTTTTCAATTAAGAGTAGATTGCAGTTTGTAGTACTGGAACCATACACCTCTGCATGCAAAGCTGGACTCTGAGTACTGAGTATCTTGTTCTACATGTTTGAGCTGTATGTTTATATGTATCTCCTATTGGATATTGATCTGATATGTTGATGTTAACTGTAGACTACTATGTTATTTGGACATGTGATTGGGGACTGCTGTCATGTAGTAATGGCATAACTTTCAGTTTCAGATGTGTATCTTTCAATACATTCATTCTAATGCATAACCTGTTGGCTATCTACTTTCTGTCTGTCCTCTGTACAGATGTGCAGATGTCAGGTACTGCTACAGCTATACTACTATGTAGGTGCCCACATTGTATTGTGCTGTGGGCCTGGACAATGCTGCTAGTTCCAACATAAGGGACATTCCTTAATGTGTGCCTTGCCCCATTTCCTAGCCTGGGGACATTACAGAGGTGGTGACCTACAGATTCACATACAGTGGGTGGCAATACATCACAGGACAGGACATTTGGAGACAGCCAACCAAGGGGACATATCCCAAGATTTGTTAACAGATTCTATGCCATCAGTGCTCTTATACACATGGTGGATTGATAGCTTGACAGGATTAGTGTGGTTATGCATTTACTGTGCGACATCATGACTCACACTGATATGTCTCTGACAAACCTCTCCACTAGTACACTGTCCATAGACTGGCCACATGTCTGCTTGTCATGTTTTTTGTGTTCACTTCACTGTTGGTGTCCTTGGTATATCAGTTGTGGACTTGGGAATGCAGTCACTAATTACTCACATCTATTGGTATTACTGATGTATTCCTCATCAAGTATGTTACAACAAACCCAATGACATCTGCAACTGTCTCAATGTATGATTGCAGTATGTCCAATCTACCCCTGTGTTTGTGCCTCTGTTCCCACTTAATGAGATAGGGGTTGATGCTGAGCTTAGTGAGTGGGGAATATTATGAAAGGCTTTGGCAAGATCAATGTAGGTTGCAGGTGTCACCTTGCCTTCAACCACATAGCTCAGGTGACTGACGGCAAGAGGTTGAACAGGTTGAATGAGCAGGTATGATCTAACCTTCACAAGAATAAACTGTGTGGGATCCTGAGTCTGTAGATTCCCATATCCATGTTTATTAGGTGCATGACAATGCATTCCATAGCTTCGCATAACAGACTTGTCAGGCAGTTGAGGCCATAATTCTCAGGGTCTGTAGTTATACTTCATTTGTGGGGAGGGGTGACTGTAGCAATGCACAATTCAGTAGGGACAAAGCCTGAGGTGAGGCTGTGCTTTAACAGGGCACACAGGTAAGGTGCCAAGTCACTCTGTAGTTCATGTAGAACACAGCCAGGGATGTTCTCAGGTCCCATAGAGGCTGTATTCTTGGCCTTGGACAGTGGTGTTGTAATCTGTGCTGCAGTAATACTTGGTGCCCGGTGGTGTACTGGTATTGTGATTGGACCTTTGGGGGGTGAGGGGTACTGTTTGCACTCAAGATGCCAGCCAGTATATTGGCATTATCTGTTGGCTCAGTCTGGGAGGTACTATTGTCTAGTTGCTCAGAACAATTCTTGGTATTGCCATGGAGATTATTTACATAACTGTATGAGGTCTTGTGCTTGTCTTTACTATGTGCTCCAAGTCTGTTCTCACAGCTAACTTTGTAGTATTTGATGAGGGATCTCAACTATTAATTGAGGCCGATAATGGTTTATTTCCTGTCTTGGGACTTCACCTTATTCCACATCAGATCCCTCCTTCTGTTGTACAGTTTCTTTATGGCAGGAGATCACCAGATCAGCTTCCTGTCATTGGAGGTGAGGGTCCTGGTTGCATTGGGTAAGGCGGTCTCCATGCATTTGTGTAAGTGTTCATAGTGCATTGATGTTTGATTCAGCTGTTATGCAACTAGTCTCTATTTGGATGGCTGCCATGAGGTTAGCCACCTCTGCTTTTATGAGGCCATCATTAGCTTCAGAAAGGCTTTTCATGGTGGTTACCTGTGCAGTGGGGGTAGGAAGGCTGTGGATTTCCAAAGGTGATTACTTTGTGTTCAGACATAACAAGTGAAGTGTTGACTATTAGTGTAGAGCAACGGTTGCCCATGTTAGGAAGGACCAGGTCGATGTGATGACCATGTGCATCGGTATATGAGTAGCTTTCCCAGGGAAAAAAATTGATGTTCCCACGACAAAAAAAAATGTAACCTTAAACGTAAACTAAAGTGGGGGGCTTCGCCCTCACACACCCCAACATGGGGGGATGTGCCCCCCCACTTAAATATACTAACTCTGAGATTGCATCACAGTGGAAGAAATAGCAAAGCCTTTAAAATGGCCCACCATTTTTTTTCCTGGGAGAAAAGTTGATGTGCCGTGGTTTTGCTATTTTCAACTTTCAGACTTTAGGGTTCGATATTACAACATTCAAACTTATTTTAATTTGACACTGTGATACAGACCCCATATATACATGTATATATAGACTACTTGACTGATTCTACAGACTTCTTTCACTGCTGTTGGATGACTGTACTAAGTGATATGCTTGGGATGTCATCACTATTTTGTAGGTCTCAGATGGTGTAATGGTACATTCCTTCGATCATAGTTTACAAGGCCCTGGATCCAGGACTTGGCAGTCCTTATTATGTTGTTGCAAGGCAGAACAGTTCAGCTGTGGAGGATGGGATAAGGGTTATAATTACAAGAGATCCCTAGTTTAGGCCCCTTCTCCCCCATTTGCACTGCCTCTGGTCAGATATTTTGCAGAGACAGGTTCAGAGTGTGGATCTGATGTCTGAATGCACTACATACATATATCTATATCTATATGTATATTTATCTATAGATATATATATATATATATATATATATATATATATATATATATATATATATATATATATATATATATATATATATATATATTTATATATATACATATGCATATATATATATATATATATATATATATATATATATATATATATACATATGCATATATATATATATATATATATATATATATATATATATATGCATATATATATATATGTGTGTGTGTGTGTGTGTGTGTGTGTGTGTGTGTATATATATATATATATATATATATATATATATATATATATATATATATATATATATCTATATATATATATATATATATATATATATATATATATATATATATATACATATATATATACATGTATAAATATGATAATATGATTTCCCTACCATTGAATGAAAGTGCTGCATAATATGTTTGAGAAAATATCATACATATCTACAGTTCAGATGGCTTATTTGTAAATTGCTGTAGCTATTGTGTGCAGGGTCTTGGGTTCAAGTATTGCAAGGGCTGACTATTTTGTTGCTGGGCAGAAAAAGGGCTATTAGATAAAGAGTGATTAAGGCACTTTTAAGCAGTTGTAAGTGGTTTTGCGCAGGTTTGCGCAGCAGTAAGCCATGCTAACTTTCGGTTAAATATGCCTACAGACAGTTAGCCTTAAAAGTGCTTAATCTGTGTAGGCATTGCTGAGCATCACACAAACAGGCTTAATCCCACTTACTATTGCTTAAAAGAGCTTACTCCCGCTTACCCCATGTTAATTTCTTTAAAGAAAAGAAAACAGGGGTGATAGGAAAGTGATGAAAAAGGGGGCACACAGAGGGAAAGACAATAGGGAAAGGAGCTAGGAATGTGCAGGATGGGTGTAAGGAAAGTCTATAGCTGTCTATTTCTTCTACAGCAACAGCTGTGGATATATACTGAATTTGGAGGTATATTTGGACACTCAAACCCCTGAAAGATGGGTGAGGACAACAATAATATGTTGTGAAGCCAATTAGACCAGATAACATGTGTCCAGTGGACATGTGTGTGAAATGGACAGCTATGTATGGGGCAAAATGTTTTTGGGGAACAGGTCACCCCTTTTTTTTTTAAGGTGAGAGTGGGATGTTGGGAAAGGATGGTAGGTATATTCAGAGAGGTAGGTTGACTATGAAGCCAGACAAGACAAGACAGCATACAAGACAGCATACAGGGGCGGTATATGACACATGTGGGGGATGAACATCTTGGATGGGAAGGGGTATTTGGAAATCAGAAGCCCATGAGCCCACAAATGGAAACAGTGAGACTGAGGTCCCCACCCATGGGCAGTCACCACTGCCCTTCACAGCTTCGAAGGTGGCTGTGCTGGGGGCTTAGCAGGAGGGGCAGGCTGACTCTCTAATTGTGCCACATGGCTCTCAAGCTGGTGTAGCAGATCTCCAAACTTTTTTTGGAGCTTGCTATGTACCAATCCCCAGACCTGGCTTTGGGTGATGGTTTCTTGCCCATGCCCTCTCCCAGGGAGGATGAGCCTCATCCCCTGAGGAGGTTCCACAAGAAAGTGGTGCAGGACCAGTGGACTAGGTGGTTCTGTGGTGGGTCCCAGACATGCTGGGATATGGTGCTATGGCCAGATGAGGAGGGAGAGGTGGGTCTGCTGGGACCGGCCTTCCCAAACATCCTATGGTGTTACAGTCTTAGAACATATGTGGGTTAGTAATAGTCAGCACAATCCAGGATTAGTTATAACAGCATGCATAGATATTCCCATTAACCCAAAACAACATATTTGGAACAGTTGCATAGCAAAGAGAACACATGCATATATGGAACTACAGTGGCCATTACAATGGCATGCAGGTTACACTGATAGCAACAGGCCACTGATGATAGTATTTCAACAAGGGACATTAATAGAAACACATTTCAATATTTGTTGAACAATAGGACATATGTCCCAATAGTAGGTTTAGTGTAAAGCATATCTATTGATTTCTGTGTTGAGATTATTGTTACAGATATGGTGGGGGGGGGGGGACATGTCAATTAACAATTTGTATATCCTTGCATGACTCACAACTTTAATGATCACTGCTGTAATCATTACTCTACAGGTATTATTACAATACCCTATGGCCTTGGTTTGGGCAGTGGTATGTTTGTACACAGTGTATACTTCAACCATCTTATAGCTACATTCTACTTCTCCTATCTGGTACACCTGTGGGGGGAATGTTTTTTAACACTACCTGACTGTTTCTACTCATATTCCCAGCTTCCTTGTTAAAATTATGCACATACCTCTCAACCTCTTAAAGCAAAAAATCTGGTCAAAGTTTGACAAAATTGGGGTACAAATAAGAACATATTTTAAATATTGCTCTTATAAACTTTTAGAAAGTTGCTAGAGTAACAGGATTTGTTTTAATATACATTTTCTGAAGGACTTGAAGTGTGAAGCTCAAATGTATGTCATTATTTAGTAACTGCAATCCTGAGATCTTCCCAGTGATTTGCCAGAAAAAAAGAGGAATAGGCCAAAAATGTGAGCCAAAAATCTGGACATTCTGTAAAAATCTGTATAGTTGAGAGGTATTATTATGCATACAGCTTACTACCACTTCCAGGATTCGAACCATAACTTTGTCTGCTAAAAATACAACAATCTGTATTTCATCAGAGTGCGCTATTTAGAAACTGTGGCCTATTTCTTCATTGTTTTCTGTCTAGGTTTCTCTTGGTTGTACAATCTGACCTTGTAATTACAACATTCTTATACAGACATTCCTAGACATATTTTTATGTAGCACAGTGTGAGAAACAGTGTTTGACACTACAGTACTATTCAGATATCATATCTTGCTGAATACCACATGTGAGCCCATACAATACCAGAGGAAACACAACCAGTCCAGGATTTAGAATTTTATCCCCAGGCAGTTACACTTTTATTTAAATATGACCTATATGGGACTATTATTGTCACACTGTCTGGTTTATTCAGTAGAAACCATACACATTTTGTATACTGCCTGGTAACATTTTACTCCTTTATATTTATTTGGTATGACTACTACAAGCAAGATTGTTACTCACCAGCCTCACAATGCAGCCTTTGCAACCTGATGGCATGGGCTTCCTAGTTCACAGCCCACTCAGCTGCAGCTTTAGTAAAAATAGAGAAACATTTATGCATACCTATCCATCACATACACAGACTGGACTTTGGTAAACAGTTATTGCTATGCATACTTACACACTGCGGGGACATCTCCCCTCTGTTTTGCTTCTTGGACCCACTGTTGCAAGAGCTTGCTCTTACTCCATTTCAAGTCATCATAGTGGTGCTGGACCTGGTCAGAAGTCCGAGCTATACCAGTGGCACTGGTGAGATCATGGGGACAAGACTTTCGCAGGGTTCTGATTTATATTGGGTGCCCTGGTACTGGTCCTGCAGCAGTCTCATGTCATGTTTTTAACCAAGAATCCTGCCATGACCTTGGACTCCTATATGCCCCAGCACTGCATCTGAAAATGCATGCCCTCTCCAGCACCTGCCATACTGCCTACAGTGGAGAGCAACAACCAGTTATGAGCTATATTCCTGCCTGCAGGGTTTAAATATGGCCAATTTCCCACCCTTTGCCATAATTGGAGGCTTTTAAAAATGCTGAGCTAAGCTAAGCTATGGACAAACCTGGTTAGCTAAGGTTGGCAGTGCTTAAAGGAGCAGGTTCAGCATTGCTTACCAATGGGCAAATTCACTTAGCTGGGCTATCCATTGCTTAGTATTCATATGTACACAATGCTTACACCCAGTCAGCATAGCTGTGCAATCCTTAGCATTGCTTATGTTTTATTATATTGGTCTACCACCTGTATGGGATTGATTCATCATTCATTACATAATATAGATTTATTTACTTTCCCTGACATCCCCCAATGTGCTGTAATTAATTTATTCTTGTGTGACTATACTGTATTGGGCAATTGTATTTATATGGGGGTTTCACTACTTTATTACACTGATACCTCACATTTGGGCCTAATACACTACTCTGGTTGAGAAAAATAAATTACTTCTGACACAAATATACAAATAATTAAAACTGGAATAGTTACACATACAAAAGTGAAATGACTTTGGTGAGGCTCAAACCATGGATGGTTACATACAAGGCATATGTTCTAATCACTACACCATTGCACTTATGCTTTTGCTGGATATCTGTTGCTTTTTAACTTATCCTGCTGTTTCAGCTGAGCTAAGCATAGCTAAGCAACGGGCACACCCGCTCAGCTACACTTAAACTTTATTGCATATATAAAAAAAAAATACCTGTTGTGTTTTTTAATTTTTACCCTTCAGAATATTCATGCTAATGCTGAACCTGTTATTCTAGCAGCTTTCTGGCTTTGTAGAGATGATTGTCCCTTATGACTTTGTCCAGATTCCTTACTGTGACGGGTTGGAATTTGTGCCCTTTGTGTGTATGCTAAACCTGCTATTCTATCAACTATATGGCTTGGTAGGAAAAATTTCACTTATGGCTTTGTCCAAATTTCTTACCCTGACGGGTTGGGGGTGTTACGAGCATTCTTGCTCATTTTAAATTGTCGAATGACAATTCTGGAGTGCAGGGGGTGTGTGTATTGTGACAACTCTGCTCTCAGACACACCCTCTGTGCTCGTACACAGCACCATGTCCGTTTTACAGCACGGCAGCGCACCTTCATACATATCCATGGCGCGTTGCCATGCTGCACAGAAACGGTTCCTTGTGCGCAGGAATAAGTTATTCCTGCATAGCTGCTTGCTGAATCTGGGGGATCATTTATCCTATCAACATTGAGGCTCAGTACTCAACAGCTGCCCTTATATGAACCACCCAGGATTGCATTTAGAAAGGACAATAATTTTAAATTAATTCCATTCTTGTGAATGCAAAAATGTCTTCAAGAAATATGGAATATACATTAACAAAAAAAAAGACAAGAAAAAAATAAATAAAAAAAAAAATTAAACAGGATTCATGGTCAAGTTGCATCAGTCATTCACAGTTTGATACAAACTAGTAACGTTTCAACATTTAAAATTTCACTGTCAGGCAGCGAGTTCAAATGTGCAGTGTTGAAATGTGCAAACAAATGTATAAATACATGCAAATCAAATCAGGTAAGGAAATGAGGTCCAAATGATGGGCATGTGTATGCAATGTGAACAGAGTCATTCATAGCCATAGCTGGGGGAAATGTGCATCAAAGTATTCCTAACAAGAAAAGAGTAAAGCACTCCAACATTTTTGCTTTCCCTATGTTCTTTTGTCTCCCTCTACAATGAATCATCCTTCATGCATTTTTGAGTTTCAATAAGTGTAACTCAAAAAGAAAATAATCATAAAAAGAAAATAAATAGTTTTTTACAAGTGGCCTGCCATACCCCCTAACTTATTTGTGCTAACTTCATAGTCACACTTGACTGGGGAAAATTAAGAAAAAAAAAACACCATGGTGCATCAGCAGCTCACTGATTATATGTCGCAGCAATTTCAGCAAACTGGTATTAAAAGAAATTAAAGAAAAGTTCTGTAAAGTCATCATCCATCCTATCAACAAAGCTCACTACTCAATAGCTACCCTTATATGAACCACTCAGTGATAATTTAAAACCCACAACACATCTAAAATGTTTACATATCAATAAAACTGTTCAGTTTTTGCTCTCAAAGAAATGAAACTACCTTTACTGGCGTGAGAATAGTTGTAACAGCAGGAGCATTCATCATGTAGCAGCAGCATACTGCAGTATTGATCGATATTACTTTCAGCTAGTATGCATGAAGTGATATTTTATTTATTTATTTATTTGTTTGCAATTTGATTACCGGGGAAGTCCACTGGGCCGAATTGACCCATTTTCAGTGGAAGCCCGGGGAGAAAAGCTCCAAGATGCATTATACAATTTAGATACAAATGATAGTTAATATTAAAGATCTTATGTAGAATAGCTACTCATAAATGCATTCAATATCACGCATACTTAACAAATTCATTAAGCTTGAAGGTAGGGATAACACAGTTTCATTTGAGGAAAAGAATTATGGGTTAGGTGTGGAAACAGTTTACATACAAACCTTTTAAGAAAATGTAAATGCACTTTCCATACACACATCAACAGTAAAATGTTATTTACAATATCAGATTTACAATATCAGATACCACTGGAAATGTTACTGTCAGTGGGAGACATACTATAGCTTCAGAAATCAGAGGCTTACTGATCACTTTGAATTAGACTGAAATATTGTATTGGCCTTGTCTGATATGTCTTGGTCACACATGGAATCTTTAAGAATTCTTTATCTGTGGAGACCAAGGTACATACTGCTGTTTCTATTTAGTTTCAGGAGCCTTTCAGATATGAACATAGGGCATAGTGAGCATTTAATAAATGCCTTCTTGTACAGAGAAACAAGCTCCTAAGCATTATGCCTCTACATGTAGAGGATCACATTTGGTGCACGTGCCTGTATCAGATGGTGTATTGCCCAACCCTCTGCAGATGGCACTTTATTGGTGCTCCAGCCCATGAAGACACATATGACAGAACACTGCTAGAATGACGTGTAGAGGCTGGAGCATGGAATATTGGAGTTTGCATGAATACCTGTGCTAAAACTGTACCCCCTGTGGTGCCCTTGGCTGCAGTTCTTGCATGACTGAACAGATGATGTTCCTGTAACAAGACAGATGAAATATGTGGTGGGTAGACTATGGTGTGCATATGAAGTGCTAGTGTACAGAAATCTGTTGAATGTGGTGCTAATCTGTTATATCATCCCCCGAGGTGTGGGGGATGGGTCCATCTTCAAGCCAGTGTCCAGTCCTCCAGGAATAATTCCATCAGCCATTATCCCTCTATAGTGACATCAAAAAGGGGCAAAAGGGTCTGTCAGCCTTTTGCTCCTGAGAGCTCCCTTCCCTTGCTGGATCTGTCATCAATTATAGAGATTCTAGACATGTCATGGAAATGTCAGTAATATGCTTTTAAAACTGTTGTAATGAGAATATGAAGTCCCCCACAGAATAAATGTCATGAACCACTGTCTATTACACTTACCTGCATAAATGCTGTTTTGCACCTGCTCTCCCCCAACAGGTGTTATCCATGTATCCTATGCCTTTGTGGTTGAACACAATTTTTAGCAAGGCTGAAACAGTACAGTGTCTGCCACTTGCCATGTTCACCAGATATGCCAAAACTGTGAAAATAAAACACAGGCCTACAGACTACATGCTATTGAGATTAAATTGATGACAGATACAGGCAAATTGATAGCTATTCTATTCAGTATTCACAGAGACAGCTATGGAGGTATGACCTAAATACATATTTAGGGAGAGATATGAAAATGCATGCAGCAGGTGTACTTGACAAATGCTGGTATATGAATTCCACAAAGCTCTCATCCATTCTGACTGGACAGACATATATGCAAAAGGTATGCCAATTATTCTTGCTCTTACTATTATGGATCACCTTGTTGAAAGCTCTTACACTTCATGGGCATGAGCTTTGAGAAGATAGGTGAAGGCTGCCAGCCTAGCCAGATAGAATTTTGTAGATACTTCTGTAATTTGCAAATATTAATGAAAGCCAAAGGCTTGTTCTCTTAAATGTGAAAAGACTGCATTGGATATTGAACTGCAAAAATGTAACAACAGTGCACACTGCTGTAAGAAAGCTAAGTCAAGCATTTCATGACTGTATTTGATGTTAAAATTCAAAGCCGATATGTCTAGAGGGAGGCATCCTGCCTATTGTTTTAAGACCAGAGTTAATGGCTAGAATTTGCATTTATAAATGTCCTTTATTGCTCTGGTTTCTGACCAGGTATAAAGAATGTAAATGTAGTTTCTGTTAGCCTGGGAACAACAGAGAAGTGTGAAGAATGATGTTATGTGAATCAGCTCTGTGTTATCAATTTAAAGAGAGAATCAGAGAGCTGAGAGCATTTTTGTCTTGAGAACATCCAACATCACCAGCACTGCTTTGCTCTATATGTAAGTTATGTAGAACAGTGTTTTCTCTTAGAAATAGCTAGGAATTAGGAAGATTAGACTAAGGGTTTTTCTGTGTTGATGTCAGAACTTTTCTACAGTATTATATTAAGTATTTCTCTGTGATCTCTAAACTCTTGACAAGCAGTGTATAGTGAGAAGTATTGTGTTGTGTTTTTATTATTTATTATTAAATATTTTTAAACCATTCAACTGTGGCTGTTTTGTGTAGAAATAATTTTAGCTCTAGAATACATTGCGTATATATATATATATATATATATATATATATATATATATATATATATATACAGTGATACCTTACCAAGTCACTCTAATAAGCATTGACTGTTCAGTCACACTTACCATTTGGATAGTAATACTGCACAGTAATAATTGGACACACTTCATAAATATTAGCTAGGTGGTGGCAGTGATTTCTACCTTATAGTCTGGTAAAAGGGAAGCAGCTGGAGACCCTGTGCCGGCCTTCCCCAAGAGTGTCTGTGTGGTTGTATATAATGCTTCTCTCAAAGTGTGTGTGTGTGTCAGCTACTTGGGCAGGGACATGAAGCACTGGTTGGGCAGAGAGGGTGCTGGAGGTTTTAGCTTGCCCACTAGGCTGAGATCTGGACTCTATAGCTGTGCCAGTTGGGATTTTTTTGGGGGGACCTGGAGAAAAAGGGAGAAACCAGCTCCAGACTTACTGTGATCTCTGTGTGCTCTTAAGGGAAATTGTAATGTACTCTGTGTGTGTATTTATTATCCTTTCCCTATATGGATGCCCCTCACTGGTGTTAGTGGTGAGGATTGGGGCTCCTTGATTGCTAGGCCAGTGCACAAGCATCACATATTAATTGTTTGGCAGTGGTGGGATATCCACACCACATATTTATTGGTTGGCAAGTACTAATTGGCTTGTAGTGGCATTTGTAAAGTGAATTCTTGTAGCTTGTGTACAGTGATCACTAAAGGTGTTTTGTACTCTAAATAAGCCATGCACTGAATACTCAGAGTTCAGATCACAATTGTTTTATTTCTTTTGTTAGCTTAGTCAGGGAGAGCAAGCAATATGTTAGCAGAGGAGTACGAAAAGCTGACAAGGAGCCAGCTGGCTGAGATGTGCCAGGCTGGGGACTTGTGCATAGAAACCTGACTAAGGCAGACATGATTGCAGTATTGGTCACAGCTGTATCAAATATCAGCAACCAGGAGGATGATCAGACTGGCAGTGGAGATGTACCAACCTCAGAGAATGGACAGCTCAGCCTTTCTGTAGAGGACTTAAAAATCCATCTGGAGCTAAAGAGACATGAGTTGGAGGCCAGGTGTTTGGAAATAGAAGCAGCTGAGAAACTGAGATGGTTGCAGGCAGAGGAGAATGAGAAACTGCTACACCTGGAAGCTGAGGAAAAAGAGAGGCAGAGGCAGCATGAGAAGGAGATGATGACTCTTTGCCAGAGTCATGGAGGTAATGGGGAAGGGAGTAACTGGACCCCAGAAGCACAAAAGGTCAGCAAATTTCTTCCGCAGTTTAAAGAGGGGGATAATTTTCATAGTTTCATTAATATGTTTGAGAGGGTATGTAAACAGTATGATGTTGATCAAAGCTCTGGGTACAGTTCCTGACCCCCTTACTCTATGGTAAAGCTGTAACTGTGTTGTCTAAACTTGATGATTGTGAATATTTTGATTATAATGCTGTTAAAATCACTTGTTAGAATGTTTTAAGCTAACACCTGAAACGTATAGGAAAAAGTTTCCTGAGCATAGATGCAAGGTAGATGAAAGAGTCTGTGAATATGTTGCTGAACTGAGCACTTATTTTCATGGGTGGGTGAGTGGATTTCAGGTCACCACTTTTGAAGGGCTGGCAGACCTTTTGGTGAGGGAACATGCCCTTAGCACTTTGCCTGAGGACATGAGGATCTGGTTAGCTGATAGACAATGTGGTATTTCAGATGAGTTGGGGAAGAAGGGAGACCTATACCTAGCAAGCAGGGCATCCCTGCACAGGAAAAGGACCCCCAGTACTGCTCATGGATCTAAAGGAACCCCTGGTGGGCAGCACAGTCTTCCCCAACAGAATATGCCCATATCAGGGGAAGCCACTAGTCCAGGTAAACATCCAGGACCTATGGTTAAATATTTTGAATGCAACCAGTGGGGCCATGTGGCATACAGATGTCCATGGAGGCAAGATGGGGAACAAAAGGTGATAGAGCCAGTAAGTGGGAAGACAAAATGCCAATAGTAGGTTGTCTTGAAACAACAAGGGTACCAAACTACCATCCTGCAGATGTCCTGTTAGGGAAGGATTTGGATGAGGCAGTACCATGTGCTTACGCAGTTACATGCAGTCAGGCTAGGAGACAAGCATGTGGGTCTGGTAGCCTGGGGGAGACTCAGACAGACTGCATACTTGCAGCCAGGACTGGTGAGGTGGTTACTTTAGGGAGGGAGCTACTCTGTAGCAGTGAAACTGAAGGTGAGCCACAGCTGCTTGTGGGTACTGATGTTCCCTTGGACAGAGTGAGTGCAAAGGTAGAGGTGAGTAGCAGTACTTAGGCTGACAGTGAGGCACAACTGTCAGAGGATGCTAGGCTTCCTGTGGAAGGGGACCTGGGAAGGGTTACAAGGAGAGAGTTGAGACAGGCTCAGCTCTCAGACCTTACATTACATGGCCTGAGGCAGGTAGCTAGGGAGGCATCTGATTCTTAAGGGAAGGGAGAGTCTGTATAATGGGACAAATGGTTACTGTACAGAGAGTGGACCCCTGAGGTGGGGCTAGAGGGTGAGAGAGTACAGCAGTTGGTAGTGCCTAGAGCCTACCATCTAGCAGTTCTAGCCATAGCCCATGATATTCCCTTTGCAGGTCATATGGGCATAAAACATACCAAGAGATGTATTATGCAGAACTTCTATTGGCCTGGAATTTCCAAAAATGTAACAGGGTACTGCAGCACCTGTGAGGAGTGCCAAAAGGTAGGCAAGGCAGGAGACAAGGTGAAAGCTCCTTTGATGCCTTTGCCTGTGATTGAGGAACCATTTCAGAGGGTAGCTATGGATATTGTGGGGCCTCTAAGTCCCCCAAGTTCCATAGGGAAAAATATATTCTAGTGGTATTGGATTAAGCTATACGATACCCTGACACGGGGGCTCTGTCCTCCATTGAGGCAGAAAAGGTGGAAAATGCTTTGTTAGAGGTTTTCAGCAGGGCAGGTTTCCCAAAAGAAATACTGACTGAAAGAGGAGCCAATTTCATGTCAGACCGTTTGGCTTGTCTGTAGAAGTAGTGTGAAGGTGAAGCACCTGAAGACCCCCCCCCCACCATCCCCAGACTAATGGTCTGGTTGAGAGGTTAAACTCTACAATCAAGTCCATGCTATGGGCATTTGCAGACAAGTTTAAGAGGGAGTGGGACAAATATTTGCCCCATCTGTTGTTTGCTTACAGAGAGGTTCCCCAGGAATCTACAGGTGTCTCTCCCTCTGAGTTTCTTATGGGCATAGGGTGAAGGCACCTCTAGATTTAATCTGAGATGAGTGGGAAGGTGAGTGTGAATCTCACAAGTAGTCTGTTGTGGCATATGTCCTAAACCTCAGGACAAGGCTCAGGGAACTCATGGTCTTGGCCTAGGAGAACCTGGCAGAAGCTCGAGCTAGAGAGTACACTGTAGGGCAGCAGGCAATGGTTCTCATGCCTGTCAGACACAACAAGCTTCAAGCAGCTTAGGAGAGAACCGGCAAGGTGGTAAGAAAGGTAAGTGGTGTTAACTACATGGTGAAACTGCTAGGCAGGAGGCAGGGGAAACAATTGCACCATGTTAATATGATGAAACCTTACCATGATAGGGAGGTGCTTGTGCCGAGCATTTGCAGTGGATTGCAGGAGAAGTCTGAGGGAGATATGGTGACTGATCTCCTCGGTGAGGCTCGGACAGACACCTCAATGGAAGGGGTAGCAATGTCTCAGCAGCTATCTCCTATCCAGGTTCGAGAAATCCGAGCAGTGTTACAGGAGTTTGGGGACATGTTCACTGGGAAACCAGGGTGCACCTACCTGGTGCAGCAACAAGCGGATACAGGACCCCAAAGACCTATTAGGCAGGCTCCTTATAGGGTGCCTGAGAGAGTCAAACAGCCTCTGGATGAGATACAGGAGATGTTAGAACTAAGGGTAATTCAAGAGCCCAACAGTCCCTGGGTCTCCCCAGTGGTGCTAGTGGCAAAGAAGGATGGCAGCACCAGGTTCTGAGTGGACTACAGGAAATTAAATAGTCATACAGAATCAGATGCTTACCCTATGCCTAGGACAGATGAGGCCCTAGAGCAGCTGGGTGGGGCTAAGTATCTTACAACTATTGATCTTACCAAGGGTTACTGGCAGGTGCCCTTGACTCCCAGTGCTAGACAGAAGTCAGCCTTTGTGATTCCTTTTGGCTTGTATAAGTTCACGAAGATGCCCTTTGAGATAAAAAATTCCCCAGCAATTTTCCAGAGGCTGATAGATCATATCCTAGCAGGAGCAGGAGGAATTGCCCTTGCTTACCTAGATGATATTGCCATCTACAGCCATTCTTGACAAGAGCACCTTCAACATGTCAGGGAGTTGCTGGGCAGACTACAGAGGGAGGGTTGAGCATTAAACTGAGCAAATGTCAGGTGGGTATGGCAGAGGTCTCCTACCTGGGACATAGAGTGGGGAGTGGTAAGATCAAACCAGAACCTGCCAAAGTAGATGCCATACAGACATGGCCTGCACCTGTTACCAGAAAACAGGTGAGGGCATTCTTAGGGACAGCAGGGTACTACAGAAAGTTTGTCCCCGGTTATAGTACCATAGCTGCTCCCTCCCAGTCCTGACAAGAAAGAACAGAGTCAGCCAGCAAAATGCCAAGTTGCTAAGATGGAGCCTAGGGTTGCAAGCATATGATATGTCAGTGCAGCACCGCAGTGGGATTAGCAATGCCAACTCAGATGGGCTTTCAAACAGGGAATGGGGTAAGGTATACTCAGATAGACCTAACCCTGTCAAGCAACATTTCTCAAGGGTCACTGTATTGGATATTAAACTGCAAAAATGTAACAACAGCACACTCTGATGTAAGAAAGCTAAGTCACCATTTCATGAATGTCTTTGATGTTAATATTTGGAGCTGATATGTCTAGAGGGAGGCATTCTGCCTATTGTTTTAAGACCAGAGTTAATGGCTAGAATTTGCATTTATAAATTGTCCTTTATTGCTCTGGTTTCTGACCAGGTGTAAAGAATGTAAATGTAGTTTCTGTTAGCCTGGGAACACCAGAGAAGTGTGAAGAATGATGTCATATGAAGCAGCTCTGTGTTATCAATTTAAAGAGATAGAATCAGAGAGATGAGATAATTTTTCATCTTGAGAACATCCAACATCACCAGCACTGCTTTGATCTATATGTAAGTTATGTAGAAGTGTGTTTTCTCTTAGAAATAGCTAGGAATTAGGAAGATTAGACTAAAGTTTTTTTTCTGTGTTGATGTCAGAACTTTTCTATGGTATTATTTTAAGTATTTCTCTGTGATCTCTGAACTCTTGATCAGCACTGTGTAGTAAGAAGTATTGTGTTGTGTTTTTATTTATTATTAATTAAATATTTTAAACCTTTCAGCTATGGCTGTTTTGTGTAGAGTTAATTTAAGCTCTAGAGTACATTGTATGTATATATATATATATATATATATATATATATATATATATATATATATGGGTACCTATTACTTCACCGACAAGTCAAAACAGCGACACTCACATGTTCGACTCCACATCATCGACACTTCATAACATCGACGTTTCAGGTAAGCGATCTTCCCCCTCACAGGACCCATGGTATCACTCGTTTCACTATTAAAAAGGTAAGGACAACGCTGTCAGGGTACATTTTGAAGAATGACGTAAAGTTTACGCGTTAAAAGACAGAAACGAGTGCTACCATGGGTCCTGTGAGGGGGAAGATCGCTTACCTGAAACGTCGATGTTATGAAGTGTCGATGATGTGGAGTCGAACATGTGAGTGTCGCTGTTTTGACTTGTCGGTAAAGTAATAGGTTCCCATATATATATATATATATATATATATATATATATATATATATATATATATACATAGTGATACCGTACCAAGTCACTCTAATAAGCCTTGCCTGTTCAGTCACACTTACCATTTGGATAGTAATATTCATAAGGTCTTGAGTAGCTGATAAATATTAGCTGTGTGGTCGCAGTGATTTCTACCATTTAGTCTAGGTAAAAGGGATCAAATGGTGGAAATTGATAAAGGGTAATTGTGAGGTAGAGTTCAGGGAAGAGTGAAGACAGGCATTGGGTGGCAGTGAAGAGTTACCAAATAGCTGGGCAACTACAGCAGAGCTGGTAAGGGAGATGGCTAGAAAGGTGCTTGGTGTGACATCTGGACAGAGGCAGGATGACAAGGAGACATGGTGGTGGAATGAGGAAGTACAGGAGAGTATACAAAGAAAGAGGTTGTCAAAGAAGAAGTTGGATTTTCAGAGAGATGAAGAAAGTAGAAAGGAGTATAAGGAGATGAGATGCATGGCAAAGAGAGAGGTGGCGAAGGCTAAGGATAAGGCATATGAAGAGTTGTATGAAACGTTGGACACTAAGGAGGGAGAAATGGACCTGTACCGATTAGCTAGATAGAGGGACCGAGCTAGGAAAGATGTGCAGCAGGTAAAGGTGATAAAGGATAATGAGGGAAACATACTCACAAGCGAGGAGAGTATGTTGAGTAGATGGAAAGAGTACTTTGATGGGTTGATGAATGAAGAGAATGAGAGGGGAGAAGGATGGATGATGTGGGGACAGTGAATCATGAAGTGGAATGGATTAGCAAGGAGGAAGTAAGGATAGCTATGAAGAGGATGAAGAATGGAAAGGCTGTTGGTCCAGATGACATACCTGTGGAAGCATGGAGGTGTTTAGGTGAAATGGCAGTAGAGTTTCTAACCAGATTGTTTAATGAAATCTTATAAAATGAGAGGATGCCTGAGGAATGGAGAAAAAGTTTTTTGGTACCGGTTTTTAAGAATAAGGGTGATGTGCAGAGCTGTAGTAACTACAGAGGGATTAAATTGATCAGTCACAGCATGAAGTTATGGGAAAGAGTAGCGGAAGCCAGGTTAAGAAAGGATGTGATGATTAGTGATCAGCAGTATGGTTTCATGCCGGGAAAGAGCACTACAGATGAGATGTTTGCTCTGAGAGTGTTGATGGAGAAGTACAGAGAAGGTCAGAAGGAGGTGCATTATGTTTTTGTAGACTTAGAGAAAGCATATGACAGGGTGCCTAGAGAGAAGTTGTGGTATTGTATGAGGAAGTTGGGAGTGTCAGAGAAGTATGTAAGAGGGGTACAGGATATGCATGAGGGTAGTGTGACAGGGGTGAGATCTGCGGTGGGAGTGACGGATTTGTTTAAGGTGGAGGTGGGATTACATCAAGGATCAGCTCTGAGCCCTTTCTTATTTGCAATGGTGATGAACACATTGACAGATGAGATCAGACAGGAGTCCCAGTGGACTATGATGTTTGCAGATGACATTGTGATCTGTAGTGAGAGTAGGGAACAGGTGGAGGAGACCCTGGAGAGATGGAGATATGCTCTAGACAGAAGAGGAATGAAGGTCAGCAGGACTAAGATAAAATATATGTGTGTGAATGAGATGGAGGATAGAGGAATGGCGAGGATGCAAGGAGTAGAGGTGCCGAGATGGATGAGTTTAAATACTTGGGTTCAATAGTTCAGAGTAATGATGAGTGTGGAAAACAGGTGAAGAAGAGAGTACAGGCAGGGTGGAGTGGGTGGAGAAGAGAGTCAGGAGCGATTTGTGACAGACGAATACCAGTAAGAGTGAAAGGGAAGGTCTACAAAAGGGTGAGACCAGCTATGTTATATAGGTTGGAGACAGTGACATTGACAAAAAGGCAGGAGTTAGAGCTGGATGTGGCAGAGTTAAAGATGTTAAGATTTGCACTGACTGTGACGAAGGTGGACAGGATTAGGAATACGTATATTAGAAGGTTACCACCTCAGGTTGGAAGATTTGGAGACAAAGCCAGAGAGGCAAGATTATGTTGGTTTGGAAATGTGCTGAGGAGGGATGCTGGTGGACATGTGCTGAGGAGGGATGCTGAGTATATTGGGAAAAAGATGCTAAGGATGAAGCTACCAGGTAACAGGAAAAAAGGAAGGCCTAAGATAAGGTTTATGGATGTGGTGAGAGAGGACATGCAGGTGGCTGGTGTGACAGATCAAGATGCAGAGGACAGGAAGAAATGGAAACAGATGATCCGCTGTGTTGACCCCTAATGGGGAACAGTTGAAAGAAGATGATGATGATGAGTCTAGGTAAAAGGGAGCAGCTAGAGTGCCTGTACTGGCCTTCCCCACGAGTGTCTGTGTGGTTGTATATAACTCTTCTCTCAAAGCATGTGTGTGTGTCAGCTACTTGGGCAGGGACATGAAGCATTGGTTGGACAGAGAGAGTGCTGGACGTTTTAGCTTGCCCACTAGGCTGAGATATGGACCCTATAGCTGTGCCAGTGGGGTGCCTTATTGTGGACCCGGAGAGAAGGGGAGAAACCAGCTCCAGACTGACGGTGATCTCTGTGTGCTCTTAAGAGAAATTGTACTTTACTGTGTGTGTATTTATTATCCTTTCCCTATATGGACGCTCCTCACTGGTGTCAGTGGTGAGGACTGGGGCTCCTTGATTTCTGGGCCAGTGCACGGGCATCACAAGCTCATGTTAGAGATATGAACAATTATCCATGATTCACTGCTATACAGCTACATGATGTGCTGCCCATAATACAGAAGTCATGTTGTAAACATGAGTCAAAGGCTATTAATTTACCACTCACAAAAGTGAAACCTTTTTCAGATGAGATTGAAGAGAATGGCAGATTTTATTATTGTTTGTAGGAAAGTACATGTTTAGTGAGATAAGGAGGTCAAAATTTTGGTCAATCTTACTGTCCCCATGACACACAGGGAAAAGCTTTGACTGCACCCAAGATGACCTGTGTTTCTCTATAGCATGTGTGCTAGAGGGACCTGACAGGGCAGGATAGGACTGAGTGGCTAACACTGGCTCGCACATCCTGTGGAGAAGGGTGGCAACTTGGCCCATTGCATTGGTGGCACCCACAGGACTGCAGGTGACAGCAACACCATGAATGGCCTAGCATGCCCAAACTGCAAATGGTATGCCACTTTCTTGTCAGGTTGTGCATGTATGTAAGTGTGCATTCACCCTTGAGGCAATGGTACCAAAGATTGTAAACTACCAAGGGGGTAGGTATAGGATAGCCCACAGCATCAAAGGACTGGCTTGTCTCTTAAGTCCTGACTCTTACCTCCACTGGGTAAAGAATGGACCAAAGAACATTTTCCTAATAAAGAAATGAATAGGTTAGTTTGGTGCAGGAAGGGAAGCCAGTGGGCTAATCCAGTATATAAAAAAAAAAGATTAACTCTTTCTCCTTCATGGTGATTTCAAAGAGTGCTAACTAGTTCCCTGTGCGGGTGTTTTCAAAAACATTGACACCTGGTCTGATGAGGTATTGTTTTTAACCCCAATCATTAGTAAGAAGAGGGAACAGTGTAGTCATGTTTATAATGGCCTGTAATGCTGGACTTCTTAAGATCTCCATGCCTTGGAACTGAAGGTCAGACAATATCACTCTGAATGGTTTAGCAAATGGATAGCATTGTACCATTTTCTGTTTTATGTGTAGGACTGTTCTTGCAATATCAAGGATAGCTTCAGAACTGTGTAAAGGAATCTGTGTGGCTCACCACTGGCATGAGGGATAGTGGCACTTCCGTGATATGTCATCCACATTTAATGTTGATTACTGTGGGGACCTGTTATGGTGTGGGCTTAAGATGTACAGTCTTATAGTGCCTCCACAATATCTGTTGTTCCCCATCTATAAGTGACATGTTCTGTGAAACTATGATAATCTATAGACAAGAGATACATGCCTTATACCTGTCATGCAGTTAAGAGAACTTATGTCTGGGACCGTGACATGTAGTTGTTGAATTTGCATCTTACCTAAAAACTGTCACAACTTTGATGTGCCTTTTCCCTTTCAGTATTGAAAGAACATAACAGCACTCATACCACCTTCTGCAAGAGCTAGAGAGGCTTGTGGTCAGTTACATTAGTACCTGCCCTTAATGGAGATAGCAATTTTAAATGTATGTAGTCCATTGCCAGGATGGATTTACTTACTGGAAATTTCCAACTGTAGCATATCAGTGCAGGTGATGAGGATATCTCATCTTCTGTATCTTGCCCCTGTGTGAGACACTTGCTCTGTAATATGAGGGTCATGAAACATGGAGTCCATTGTTGGACTTG
This sequence comes from Protopterus annectens, assembly GCF_019279795.1. NCBI lineage: Eukaryota > Metazoa > Chordata > Ceratodontiformes > Protopteridae > Protopterus > Protopterus annectens. The sequence continues at coordinate 605,950,390 of NC_056744.1, forward strand.
GTTCTGGTAATACAATCTGATGTAACCCACCTTTAGCAGGAACTGGTGGTGGAGGCTGTGGTGGAAAGAGCAGGGGAAGGTACATGGTCAAGATGGACAGTGTCCTGCCACTGATATCAGTTTCACTCATCAGGCCACCAGGGGTGGGTGTGACCCATACCATCAGCTACCCTGATCCATTATGATAGTGACAGAGTCTAATAATAATAATAATAATAATAATAATAATAATAATATTCCTCTAATTTGGGGCAGAAGATGCCGCATTGTTGCTCATTCCTCTGTCTTTTCCAACCCCCAGCCATGTGTGTGTGTACCCTCCCTTGTCATTCTCCATGCCTTGTGCATTATTCAACACTCCCATCACTATTTTGCCACCATCTGTCATCCTCTATTCCATGTCTCTCCATCCTAGTGTTTGTGCACATCTGCCCCATTTACCTGAACTGTTCTACTGTTCTATGCATGTCTGCATGCTCATATAAACTGTTCTTCTTCCTTTCCTACCTAACTTTGCCTTTTGCACTTCCACCTCTTTCCTTTTCTCACAGAAAAGCAAAAATGAGTCTTAACCTCACAAAAAGGTTGGCCTGTCCCACCATTTTGCACATTCCTATGTATTATGC
>NC_056744.1:605956015-605986015 GCF_019279795.1 Protopterus annectens
CCTCTCTAATTTAAGGAAACAGCTTGACCCAGCTTGTAGGACTAATAGGGGGCATGCAAAATATGTTGGTCATAGAAGTCTTTGCGTGGGACCTTAGCATTTTGATTTTTGCTTTTGACTGCTTGGTATGGTAATGATTTGTATAAGTTTCAAGTCTAGCACTGGCATTTCTGTTCATAGGATCATAGGAAATTAATAAACTATTTTCCCAGAGATCATTTTAAGCCTAGCCATTTCAACCAAATATAATACCATAGAAATGCTAGTCAGTACCCAAGATTGCATTTAGTGATGACTGCCCATGACCAGCAGGTTTATGGGCTCTATCCCTGCTAATAATTTATGGTGCCCCACCACCTCACCAGGTTCCTCTTGAACAGTGTCATAGAGATGCTCTGTTGCACATGAATTGATAGCCTGTTGCAAAGACGTAGTCACTGGGAGATAAATCTTTCCCTCCAGCATGCCCTATTTAAGTTGCAGGCCATATTTAGGTCCCTAGAATGTGTAGCTCTACTCCTGTTTGATTTATGGATATGCAGCAAGTTAGTCAGGTTCGGGTCTTGGATTCATATTTTATTTTTATGAATTAACTGTGAAGGACTTGTCCCTGTGGCATTGTATGGAGTAGCTCAGTGTGCCATTAAAATTTTATCCAGATATGCTTGCCTTAATACTTTTTTGGCTGTTCAAACTGCTTTCTAATCTTCACTATGTGGCTGTGATTATTGAGGACTTTATGTAGTATAAATGAAACTGTACTCAAACAAAAATTACTGGAATACTCTGGACATGAACTGTGTAGTCTTGTCTAAAAGTAATTTTATTGGTATCCTGTACTCTGAGAACATAGTTTTGAATCTGACTATTATTTACTGGCTTGCCATAGTCATTACATTATTTCAACACCATATGAAGAGCAACGGATAACAAGATATTTTTGTCTTTAAACTCCCATATGTCAGTGGCTCTCTTTTGCTTTATGGCAATGATATTGACATCAGGGGGTTACATCTCTGTCATGGTTTATGCATAATACAAAACTGACACTTTGACTCTAAGATAACAATATCTTAATTGATACTTTTTCCACCACACAAGACATTTTCTCTGCACTTGATGAGACCCCCGGTGACCCTCATTTATTTGACATTGCACTTCTGCTCGTTTTTATTTAGGATTACCACAATTCTTATGACAATGAGCATTATGACCTGATAACTGTGCTCTGGCTATAAAGTACATGAACATAAGCTGCCTGTCCTCAGTCCAACAATTTGGATAAACATGGCAAACATGCTGGATAATAGCTTTCAGTTTTGCATCAAGCTGAGCAGCCATTTAAGCTTTCTAGTCCTCTAGTCATTCATCATGATGCATTGAACAAAAGTTGTGACACGTTTCTCTTTTGCATAAAGGCTGGGCACTTATCAGCATTCCGGACAACATATCATGCATTGCTTTGGCACCAAACCTTCCTAAATGTATTAGCAGTGTATCACACCATGGTGGTACTTTGTCACATTTGTATGAATTAGTCAGTGGTACTTGTGGTCTGTGGTCAGGCTGCATTTGAAACTCTAGAACCAGAGTAGATTTATGGAGATAATTTTATATACATACACACTTCCAAGATATTCAGTTTCAATCTCTGTTCCGTGTGTTTTAATATTCTGGAGCAATAGGATGTAGGGCATAGCAGTTGTTCATCTTGTTGGACTAATACTGCACCTAGAACACAGTTACTAGCATCTGCACTCATATTTGTTTAATGACACCATAGTGTGATAACAATGGAACTTTTGTAAGGAGTATGAATGTTGTTCTGCAGTGGGAGTATGTAAGGTCTTCCCCTTGTAAGCAGAAAGAATAGGGTTTACGCCTGCCCATTTGCCAAAGCCTGTATGGAATGTGCATGTTATCTTCATGTCTCTGTATGATTGCTTCCACCTCCCAAATCATTCTGGATAACTCTACCTCAAACCCCCCCCCCCAAAAGAATGAATGTCAGTGGTGCAAAAGGTAGCACACTTTCCTCGGTGCAGAAGGCTGTGAGTTATTTTTCCCGCTTCTGGTAGATCGATTGTTGACACTGCAGTGCAGTATAAGGTGGTGCTACACTCCTCAGTGTGTTGTTCTTTGGATGAGATGCCAAAACAAGGTTACAACTGCTTGAGTTGCTGGTAGCTGAGGTAGATGTAAAGGATCCCACAGCACCTATTGGAAAGAGTATGGTTTTTTTTATTTAAAACCTTAGATGCAGAATTATTTACAACATTATTTACAATATTATTGAAAAAAAGTATATAGTTACATATTTCCAATACACTGTAATTTTTCTCTTATTTTCCTGTATTGTTATACAGTCATAATTATTTTTCTTTCCTTTATTATTTGAACTTCTGTCATCATTGCACTTATTAGACCTCCAATCCTTTTTCTACAGCCAACATCTGATTTTTCTTAAAATTACTCCATTTACCATTAAACATGATTTAATTTATCTTTTTGCTCCCAATGGTCCACACAATATAATATTTTATATGTTTTATTAATACATTCCTTAGTTGTATGCCTATTATATCTATTCATAATTATATCCATATTTATATTATTCACCTGTTTTATACCTTCAAAAAACTTTTTTCGCACATTTTTTCCCAAATTTTGTAACCCTTATACACTGGAAAAAACTCTGTAGTTTTCTCTTTCCGACAATATGTACAAACTCTTTCAGTTATTTTTTGGCCATCCTAACTCTAGCTAACTCTTGAAAGCATTCTACAACAATCAAGTCACCAAAAAGCAATACCACTGATCCAAGGTTCTCACTTTAATCTGTCCCCATCTCTACTGTTAAAAAATGCTCAATAAACTAAAACCCACTGCTCTCTCCACAGATAGACTACCAGGTGAATTCTTAAAGACTGCCACCAATGCAATTGCATATCCTGAAACAATTCTCATTAATCGCTCCATAGCTGAAAACCTAGTCTCCCAGCTCGGGAAAATTTCATACATTACTCCACTCCACAAAAGAGGAAACTCCAAAGAACTAACCAGTTACTGACCAATTGCTATACTCTACCCTGAAATTCTTGAAAGGTACGTACACACACAGATTATGACATTTCTAAACTTTCATAACCTACTGACAAATATGCAACATGGTTTCAGCCCATCACATAGCACTACTATAGCCCTTATGTCTTTCACACAGACAGTCAACAAACACAGGAACAATGGGAGATATGTTTCAGTTGTATTGTTAGACCAAGGCCTTTGATGTGGTTAATCATGATAAAATCATCAACACTCTCTCAGAAATAAACCTAAGCAAACCAGCCATTTCTGAGTTTAGAAATTACCTCACAGGCAGACAGTGGGATGTCAACTGGCACCATGAACTCTCCCCACTACTACCAGTTTCACTAGGAGTCCCAGAGGGATCCATTCTTGGACCATGTTTTTTTCTGTTTTTACTAATAATCTACATACTGCCAGACTTTAAGCATCTGTCATTCAATATGTAGATGATTCCACTCTCTTCTCCCCAAGCACTGTTGCAGCAAACACAATCCTCTTTTCTTGCTGTAGAAAAATAGCTATCTGAATCACAATAAATAATAAATTCCAATAAAACTCAGATAATTATCTTTCCACCCACACACCATTCTTCTCATAAGATTTCATTCAACATCACCTCCAGTAATAGCACAGTAATATCTCCTGTCAATTACACCAAACCGCTAGAGGTTGATATAGACAGCAACATGAAATTTGACATACATATATCCAATTCCATAAAGAAAGTACATAACAAATTTGCAATGCTATACAGAAACAAGCAATTCCTAACAGACTCCATCAGAGCCACTATTGTACGCACCCATCTCATCTCTTCGCTGTTGTATGCCTCACCAATCCTCACCGATCTCAGAAAATCTGATCTCGCCAAGCTGCAAGTGTGTCATAATAAAATTGCCAACTTTGCAGCCAATACCCCTCACAGAACACACTACTGCATTCCCCTTAAAATACTTAATAGGTTGGAACTTCCTCGCCACTTCATTCTTTACAATCAACTTATGCTAGCCCACAAACTACTTCACTACCTTGATAAAACCCTGCTCTACAAAACATGCTACAGCCTAGCATCAAAACTAGACTGCTACGATCCAATCTAAAACTTCAATTAGATGTGTCCAAAGCCAATAATTTTGCAGACAAAGCCCTCTATAGTAACACTATTGCCAAACATTGGAACAAACTTCCCACTAACATCTCAGCTATAACTTCTACCGCCTCCTTCAAAAATGCAGTAAACTCGCACCTACAGCAATCATGGCTCTGCAACTGTGACAGCCCTGATCAAACCGTTATACTTCCTTTTGTTCTATCACTCCCCTCTGTAACAGCCCTTTACCTCTCCCACTAACACAACTCTTTCCTTATCTATTCTACTTGTATTAACCCCCATTCCACCTTCCTATGACAAATTGTTCTGCATCATTAACCTATGAATCCACCCCCTCCACCCTGGCTCTGCATTTGTAAAACCCTGTCTTTTATACCTACATACTCCTAACAAACTCCCTCTCTGTCAGGCTATTCCCCACTAATGACCCCTGAGTATTCTTTATACTACATACTGCACTCTAACAACTCCCCTTCTCTCAGGCTATTACTTCCCCACTAATGACCCCTGAGTATTCTTTATACTACATACTGCACTCTAACAACTCCCCTTCTCTCAGGCTATTACTTCCCCACTAATGTACCCTTTCCTTTCTCTCTTTTATTTATAAACTGCTAAAAATCAGAAAGTGAATACTGTATGTAAATGAATCTAGTTTTTATATTGTTAAAGGTTATCTTACTACTGTATACTGTTGTTATTGTATTTCAAAGTGCCTTATGTAAACTAAATTGTAAAATAAAAAGTCTATACATATATATATATATATATATATATATATATATATATATATATATATACATACATATACTGCATAAGGAGCTTTTCTCCCTGGGCCTTTGCTGAAAAAGGACCTGTGTCCATCGACTTTCCCAGTTAACAAATGTAAAATAAATAAATAAAAAATAAAATAAAATTAACAATAATAATAAATATTTCTTTTTACTGGTAATTTATTAATCATTATCTCCATAAAAAATCATAACATTCCATTAGCTTATTACACTATGTTTTTCATGCCTTTATAGCTTGAACTTTTTCCTTCATTAAATCAGACCAAAATTTCATATAATAATATCGCATCATGATATTTTTTATCACATTTTCCTCTCATTTTCAATTTCATCAATTTTTATTTTCCATAAAAGTATTTTTTTCTTGATAATATCTCATTTATTCATTTACATATCCTTTTCCTCTTTTATCATTTTTAAGACATCCTGATACCACTTGTGACATCCCCACTCTGGACCAGTAATCAAGGAGTCTGAATCCTTACCACTGACACTGGGGAGGGATGTTCACTTGGAACAAAAATGGATATACCCAGTAGTCCCTGCCTAAAAAAACACAGAACACTGGAAGCTCTGTCAAACAAATTGAGGTTATACTTCTACCCCTGTGAATATGGTCACTCTATATTTTGTTCTCTCATAATCCCATAAGGGGTCAGGTTGTGGATATGCACCATACATTTTTAAAACAAAAGGTATAAAAAGTATCTCTTTATTATATGTTATTAATATGTTGAAAATCTTATATGCTTTAAAATGTATTAAAACTTTACATTTGTTGTACTCTTTTACAACGCATGAAATCTTCGGATGTTGTTGTATATATAATATTGTCTTACATACATCTTGATTTGTAATTGGAGCTTTTCTCCCTAGGCCTCCACTGAAAATGGGTTTTCAACTAAGTGGACTTTCCCGGTCAACAAATGTCAATAAATAAATAAATAAATACATAATTTTAAATGCATTTCATTCAACATTACTTGCAGCTGATAAGCTTCCTGGCATATCGCAGCAACCACAGAGTAACAGGGCTATTTGCTTTGTTGCAGGACAGATGCATCTGTGCGGCTATTTACATGTGCTAATTTGACAGTAAAGGTTTCTGCACATGCAGTGGGGTCATCAGGTTGGAGATGGATGTTGAATTTAACCAGGTCAGGAGTCAGTTTTTGTATGTTATTCTCTTCATAGTCTATAAAAACTGAGGAGTTTGATAATAATTCTGGTTTTAGTCTTATAGTGAATGTGACTAATGGATGGTCTAATTTGATGAGGAAGAGAGTTACAAATGGTGGGTAACACAGCTGTCCTATCTTGGTGAGGACCACATCCAGGATTTTGTCTCTTCTAGTTGGATAGTGGATTAAAGCTACAGAGACTTTGCAGTTCTGAAGCCTAGAGATAATTGGGCATATATTTCAGGGGATGCGTAAGTCTCTCAGTTGCTGGAGAGGTATTTTAAGTCACCTTGACAAATGTTTTTGTCCTAATGCATTGGGACTCCTTGCAAGTCAGTGAGGAGGGGGTCTATATTAGAAAGTCGACCGCTTACTTACCCAAATGCCTAAACGTCAACCCATCTTCATCGAACTGCAAAAACATCAATCGTCCAGAAGAGCGAAAGCAGAAATGTCAAATCTTCATGGTTGGCCTTCTGCGGTATAGCTCAGTAAGGTAAGTGTGCAATAGTTACGGATCTTAGGGTTAGGGTGCAGGTTAAGGTAAGTGCATAGATAGTATGGGGTGGGACAAGTATGAGAGTTCGACTTTTTAAATTTCGCAGTTTACAGCGTTCAGTGTTTATGCGGTTCGATGACAACAGGTCGACGCTTAGGTATTCAGTGAAGTAAGCGGTCAACTTTATAATATAGACCCGATAGGAGGTATAGGCCAAAGGGAAAATAGAGGGGTCCTAAAGTTAGCTATGATTTGATAAATAATTGTGTTAATGTTAAGTTGGATGTGGAGGAGTTCCAGGTCATTATTCCTTCTAATAAGCCTGGAGGTGATATTTTGTTTTACGAATATAGAGACACTGATACCTTTAGTGCCTTCATCTAGATGTTCTTCATCTCACATTGCTGCAGTCCTTACTTATGGGTAGTCCGCTGTCCTCGGTCGGCCCGAATACCAAAGTATTAGGCTGACGTCGGTCATGGGCGCTCAGAACTGACATCAGAGCGTCAGGGTATAAAAGCGCATGACCGACGTCATATCCTCAGTCTTTTTTGCCGCATGGTCCGATGCAGAAGCAGCGTTGCGAGTGCCGTTCGGCGTTCTGAAATTTTCGAATTCTGAGTTTCAGATCGAAACCAAGTTGGGCTAAGTAACCTGTTGGGGAATATTTTTGTTTTTTCTTGCCTCAGTTAATTCCGGATGTCAGAAAAAGTGAATAATTGTATTTCTTGTGGGAAACAGATACCGCATAGGGATTATCACTCTCTTTGCATTCCTTGTTTGGGACCAGACCACTACGTAGTCGGGTGTCGGTTTTGTGCTAGGTTTAATAAGCGCACTATAAAAAGAAGGTTAGATTGTGCTAGGTTAGTCTTTGGTAAGCGGTGTAATTATAATATGCCGTCGGATCCTCCGGCGCCGCTTCCGAAGAAGCGAAGACAAATCCTTGAAACCTAGACAGGTTGATTCGTCCGTTGGACGCCGGTCCTGCAGAAGCTACAGTAGAGCAGGGGGATCCGGCTGAAGTTTCTGTTGAGTCTCAGGGGGAAACTTTGATTTTGCAGGATGTGGCCTCCCAGGAGTCAGGTCAGGCTGAAGGGGCCTCTCAAGTTACTGTTCTCCCTTCTATGCCTAAGGTGGTTAGGCCTTCTGCTTCTATTCCTAAGGCTTCTTCTAAGGGCAGGTCTGTTTTGCCTTCCTCTGGTGTCCCTCCAGGTACTTCAGGGTCTGTGCCTAAAAAGCACATGCTTAAAATGGCAGAAGATTTGATTACTTTAATTAGAGGTTCTATGCCCCCTCCTGATAAGAGGCCCAGGGTGGAGCCAGAGTTGGAAAGTTTGGATCAGGCCTCAGATGACTCAGAGTCTTCTGCTGAAGATATTCTAGATTTTCCTCCTTATTCGATTCTGATGCAGAGGATTCCACTCCTTCTGCTTCTCCTCCAGAGGATTTTTCATTTTCAGAAACTCTGCATTCCATGAGGGAGCATTTTAAGTGGGAAGGACAGGATTTCTCTGATTCAAGGAAGAGGCTTAGGGAATTCTTGTTTTACCACAGCATAGACCCTTGGCTATACCTCCTGTTTTGGATGTTGTTCAAGATGTTTTCTTGGAGGCTTCCCTTAATCCAGATTATTTGCCTCCTGCCAGTTAAACCGGACAGATATTACAGGGTGCCTGAGGCTCATAAATATCTGTATAAGAGTCCTAGGCGGACCCAGAAACTATTAGTCAGGGGCCTAAGGGTGTTAGAGCCTCTGTTGTAAAGAATCCGGTTCCTCTAGATAAGGAAGCTAGAGCTTTGGATAGATGGGGTAAGAAGGTGTATACCTCTTCTACTTTAGCAATGAGGGCTTTAAATTGCCAGTTTCATATGTTGAAGTATCAGAATTTCCTCCTTTCTCAGCTAAAATCTAAAGTGGATGCTTTGGCAGAGGGCATAGAGTGTAAAGAATTGCAGGATTTAGTACATGTCTCTGAACAGGTGGGTAAGCATTCTTTGCAGTGTGGTTTTGATGCTGTGCAGGCCTCTTCTAGGGTGGCTGCCACTGGTTCAGTTCTTCGCAGGCACGCCTGGCTTAAGGATCAGAATTTGTCCGAGCATGTTAAAACTTGAATTCTGGATGCCCCTTTACAGTCTGAAGTTTTGTTTGGTCCCCCTGTGGAGTCGGTTTTGAAGAAAATGGAAGACAAGGCTAAGTCTATGCAGACTGTTAAAGATTTTTTGCAGGTGCAACCTCCAAAGTTTAGTAGAAATTGGCCTACTAAGGGGTGGACCTACCCTTCTTCTGATTCTCAATCTAGGGGTAGATCTAGGCGTGGCAGGGGCAGAGCTCACAGTACATTCAGGCCTAGAACTTGGAGTTCGCCTGCACAATCTGCAGGTGAGGGCAGGGGCCAGTCCTTTCGTAAACAGGCCCAATGACCTGCATTTTCAGCTGCCAGATTCTTCTTGCCTGGCAGCTCCTTTGGGAGGAAAGTTAGCACTCTTCAAGCAAAACTGGCTTTTAGTCACCCAGGACAAATGGGTATTGGACATTATAAACCGAGGCTACAAGTTTTATTTCCATACATTGCCTCCTTTCAAAGGCATGCCAGACGTTCCTCCTCGGCAAAGGATAGAGGCTCACAAGCAGATTTCTTTGCTTCTTCAAATAGGAGCTATACAGCCAGTTCCTCTGTCAGAAGTGGGACTAGGATTTTATTCTCGCCTGTTTCTAGTACCAAAGAAAGGGAACACGTGGAGACCAATTTTGGATTTATCTATCCTCAACACTTATCTGGACATTCCAAAGTTCAAAATGCTGACGTTACAACAGCTTTTACCTCTGTTGGGAAAAGATCACTGGATGGTAACTCTGGATCTCAAAGAGGCTTATCTTCATGTTCCTATCAGGCCCAGTTGCAGGAGGTACCTGCGTTTTCGGGCTGGAAATTTACATTATCAGTTCTCTGCATTGCCCTTTGGCTTATCTACTGTGCCCAGAGTGTTCACAAAGGTTCTGGCTCCAGTGATAGCCTTTTTTCAGGTTAAGAGGAATACAGATTTATCCTTATTTGGACGATTGCCTGATTATTGCACAACACAAGGACGAACTTCTTCATCATCTACAGTATGTGATGGTAGTGTTAAGATGCCTAGGGTATTCTGTGAACGAAACAAAGTCCAGTCTAGTACCCTCTCAGGACATGTGCTTTCTGGGTGTGAGACTGAATACAGCTTCCCAGATGGCCTTTTTGACCCCGGACAAACAAAGAAGCCTTTCTCTTTATTTCCATCAAATGTCTCTACAGTCCAGGCTGACTGCAAGGACAGTCCTTCAAGCCTTGGGGTTCATGGCATCTTGTATTCTGGTGCTTCCCAATGCCAAACTGCATATGAGGAAGCTTCAATGGTATCTCAAAAATGTATGGACACAACACTGCCAAGATCTAGACACTGTCATTCCAATAATACCTTGCATTCAGAAGGAATTTTTGTGGTGGGCTCAGGAATGTCACCTAAACAAGGGACTCTCTGTGACCCGACCAGAGGCGAGTCAGATTTTAACGACAGATTCCTCGGACAAGGCTTGGGGAGCACACCTCAATGGAAAATGGGTGCAAGACACGTGGCCTGTCAGACTTCAACATTTGCATATCAACTTGAAGGAGATGTTAGCAGTTCAATTTGCATTGATGGCTTTCAGGGATTTACTTCACCCAGGACAGGTGTTGATTCAAACAGACAACACTACTGTCATGTGGTACATCAACAAGCAAGGGGGAACCCATTTGTACCCTCTTTGCAGGCAAGCGATGATTTTGTGGGAGACTGCTCTCAGTTTACAACTCAATCTTCAGGCAAGGTTTCTACCAGCAGCACAGAACTCCTTAGCAGATGTGTTGAGCAGACAAATTGTGGATCCTCACGAGTGGAAACTGGATCCTCATGTGTTTCAAAAGTTGACAGTGTTATGGGGGACTCCAGACATAGATCTGTTCGCTTCTCCACTAAATTACCAGTTGCCAAAGTTTGCACAAAAATGTTTCATCCCACAGCTTGGAAGGTGGATGCTCTATCATTCAGTTGGAGCAATCTTCATGTCTATGCCTTTCCACCTCTGCCTCTCATTCCCAAGGTACTCCTGAAGGCCAGAATAGACAAGCCATCCATGATTCTGATAGCGCGGATTGGCCTCGACAGCACTGGTACCCACTACTGAGGAGTTTAGTGCAGAGCCTCCATGGCCTCTACCTTTGATTCCGCATCTTTTGTCTCAGGAGGGCAATCACTTCCTCAATGTCAAGATTCAGTCTCTGCATCTCACAGCCTGGCATATTCTGTTCTAGACCCTGGAGGGTCTCAGCTTCCACAGCAAGTTTTGAATGTTATTTTGGAGGCCAGAAGGCCTAGTACAAGGAAAGTTTACGCAGATAAATGGAGGAGATTTTTTCTTTGGAGCAGAGCGAAGGACTTTGATGTTTCCAAGCCTGATTTAAGTGTTTCTCTTCAATATCTTACTGAGTTATTGGACAAGGGTTTGTCTTTCTCCTCGATAAAGGTTCATGCTGCAGCCATTTCGGCTCACTATGACTGTGACCCTCCTTTGTTTTCCCATCCTTTGTTTAAGCAATTTCTTAGAGGGGCAAAGAACATAAGACCCCCACGTAGAGCTCCTACTCCTGCTTGGGATCTCAATTTTGTGTTGGAAAAACTTACTCTACAACCTTTTGAGCCTGCAGCTACTGCCGAGTTAAAGTATTTATCATGGAAGACTGCTTTTTGTTGGCCATTACCTCTGCAAGAAGGGTTTCTGAATTACAGGCCCTTATGGCAGTGGAACCTTTCCTGATTTTTCATAAGGATAGGGTATCTTTGCGTACTAATCCTTCCTTTATGCCTAAAGTGGTTTCTAGTGTGGCCTTGAACCAAACTATTCATTTGCCTTTTTATGCAAACCCCCAAAATAAAGGGGAGAAGATTTTGCATACTTTGGATATTCACAGACAGTTACGTTATTATTTGAGCAGAACCAAGGGGTTCAGGCAGTCTCAGCAGTTGTTTGTTTCTTTTGCTTTGGGTTCTCAGGGAAACCTGTTTCAAAACAAACTATTTCTAAATGGATTGGGTTTTGTATTTCTTTCTGTTATTCCCATCATGGTAAGGAGGTTCCGGCTGGAATCAGACCTCATTCCACTAGAGCTACTGCCACTTCTACTGCCTTTCTAAGGGGGGTAGCTACAAAGATATTTTGGAAGCAGCCACTTGGAGTTCAGTACATACGTTTTCCAAGCATTACCACCTTCCTCTTTATTCTAAGTCTAGGGCTGGATTTGCCTCTGCTATATTACAGGGCATTTTAGCAGCCCCTAATGCTTTATGATTTTGCCATCCTCCCTTTACCTCTGCTTTGGGATTCTACCCATAAGTAAGGACTGCAGCAATCTGAGATGAAGAACATAGTACAGTTTTGTACCTACCATAAATGTAGATGTTCGAAGATCCACATTGCTGCAGTCCAATTTACCCTCCCTCCTTCCCCTCTGTAGTTTGGCATGGTAATATGGTTTGGGTGATGGTTGTTGTTGGGCATGTTTTTGGGAGGTATCCTGTTTTTGGACTGTGGCCTTTCTTTTTAGGGCCTTCTGACATCTGGGGAAAGAAAAGACTGAGGATATGACGTCGGTCATGCGCTTTTATACCCTGACGCTCTGATGTCAGTTCTGAGCACCCATGACCGACGTCAGCCTAATACTTTGGTATTCGGGCCGACCGAGGACAGCGGACTACCCATAAGTAAGGACTGCAGCAATGTGGATCTTCGAACATCTACATTTATGGTAGGTACAAAACTGTACTTTTTGTATAACTACATGTGTGGTAGATGCTGAAACCCTCACTGATGGGGTGCTCTTAATTGTCTTGAATGAGGCCACTGTGTCATTGCATGCATCAGTGCATTCCAGGGTAAACACTGTTTGTAAGGAGTGAAATGACCAGTAATACCATTATGTTATTTGGATTTTATATTGTTAAGTCAGTAGCTTTTAAAGACTGACATTGCTTAAAAAGTGACTATAGGGGTGGTCAAGGTTTTAGCCGGAACACAAATGTTTTGTGGATATAGGTATAGGCCAGCCCTGACAAAGCAGTTAGGACTGTTAACAACCCCCCCCCCCCAAGTTGATATATATTGAAATCCCCTTGAATGACATTAGAAGCTAGGCCAATTGTTGAAGTCAAGCATCTTTTGTTCATATTGTTGCATTATTCTTAGTGGTGGTAAAATGCAGCTCAAAGCTAAGTTTATACCTGCCTTGGCCACATATTCTGCCAGCTCTATTATGTCTCTCATCATATAGTCCAAGGAGGTTTGTCTCAAGTTGTTTACTCTCATGTATACTACGACTATGTCACATGTGTCCTTGTGGTACAAGGACTTGAGTGTATGCATGATGTGGCTTATCCTGTCACCTGATAGGCAGCTGTCCAAGACTTCATCCTTACTTAACCTGGTGAGGAGTGCATCATTGTGTCTTACTATGGAGCCACCTATGTTGCACTGTGGAGGTTTCCCTTATGGCCCTTTGATTTGAAACACCGAGAGACTTAAATCCATGTTTCATGGTGGGTGCTGCTTGATTTGAGTGTTTGTGAGGTTGCTGTGGGTACTTGTTTCTTTGGTTACATTTAGGAAGCCTTTGTGGTTTAGATAAGTTATTTTTCAAGAGCCTTGGCATATGTAGTCTATATCTTTAGTATGTATTGTGTGTGATAGGTATAGGATGGCATTATGTGTTACTGACAGCCCATTTCACTATTTGTAATGGCTACATATGAAAGTTTTGCCTCAAATAATATTGCATAAGCACATCTTTCAGCCAGTTTATTAAGTAGTAGGTGATTGTCAGTAAACATGACACAATTGCTACATTGTCTCAGGATGTGCATTTTAACCAAACTGGCTACAGAGACAGTTGGAAAGTGAATATCCATGGTTCTGGGTGCTTACATTTGGGGTCTGAAGGGGAGACCACCATATATGACATTTGGAGTTGATAACTGGAGGGGCCGTCTGTATGGGGGTAGTGCTAATCCTAGCAGAGATCCATACAACTAGAAATCACTGATACTTTGCTCCTTCTCTCACAAGAAGCAAAGGTTAGCACTAATCCCAAGTTGCTTCCTCATAAGTAGTGTTAACCCATGCGTTGACAGATTACGTACACTTTCTATAGTCTTCTCATAGAAGATAATGGAATCTGCAGAAGCTGGGTGGAGCAGAAAACTAAGTTACACAAAGGCACTGAACAGGTTCTCATTACAATTGCAAGCTAACCACTCAGTCAAGTCCCATGCATACTGCTCAGTCAGAGTCCAGCAAGAATTTGGTGCCTCTCTACTCCTTTTTTTACCAAGAGCAAGGAAGTAACAGTAATCCAAAGCTGCATTCTCAAAAGCAATTTTCAGATTTCCCTAGTGCATGGTAATCACTAGGAAAGCCAGCAAATAATGTCCTTCAGCTCATTCTCTTACGAGGAGAAACACAGAAGCACTAATTCCCAAATGATTCCTGAGAAGCAGTTCACAGACTCTCAAGTGATTGGTAGTCTAGTCCCAGATACCACGAATTATAAAAGTATGATGGGAAAAGTGCACTAAATGAGTGCGATGGTTTGAAACAGAGATAATTTAAGTTTTAACTTTCTAAAGGAAAGCCTTCTCAGTTTGATCTGTCAGTGATAGAAGAAATAAGATTGGGAGGACATTCCAACACCAAACATACATTGGGTGTGGGCACTGATTTATCTAGTGACTAGAATGGTAAGGTAAGTGCAGAGTATAAATGTACTTCCCTGGGTGCAAAATGGATTCCAAATACTTTGGTTTTAGTTTGTGCACAGGAGCTTCAGCTTCTAAGAGTTCTAGAGAAAGACAAATATGACTGAATGCTTGAGCAGTATATACAAGAGGGGAAATGAAAGCTGGAAACAGCTAAAGCTCTAGCCAACAGTATTTATTTTCTTACTATTACAGAAATCAGCCCCCCCTCTAACTGGGTTTAATGACCACAAGGTCTGCATAATTCACACAGCTGGCCAAAACTGTCTGATCTATGTTTTGACAGTGATTAAAAGCATATCAATTAAATGCAGCAACACAGATTAATCAGCTTAATGACATGAAAAAGCAAACTTGTAAAACCAATTCAAATTATGGTTTAAGCTTTGGATTTAGAAAACAAATAGCAAAAATGCAGAAAATGAGAGAACCCACTCAAAATAACTTAAATACCTAGAAATACAACAAAACCCACTTGCAATAGCAAACGCATTTCAATCTGTAAATAAAATGTATGAAACTGACATTTTCTTACTGAGCTGTAGTATGATGTGATGTAGCTGGAGTGTTACTGAGATCACATACACACAAACAAAAATTATTTTCAGTTGTGCCTCATTGTTTTAAGATAATGTTTTTTCAGATCATTAGCATAATAAAGAACCTGGCAAGCTTATTGATCAGATCTTACATGAAATGTTTTAAATTATTTAATTCTTATCTCATCAACAGTTGATCAATGCATCAGTAAATTAATTAAAAATGGATGCAGATAATGAAACATGAAAAAATATATTCCCTAATTCTGTACCCCTCATTTCCTTATTTTTTCCTTTGTGTCTTATGATAACAACACATTTTAATAACTTTGTGTTCTAAATGCTGCTACAAAATATGGTGACACATAGACCAAGAGAAAAAAGAAGGAAGGAAGTATTTTACTGATTGGTGTGCAATGAACTAAAACATCCAATATTTTTCAAGAGAACTTTAAACAGTTGAATGTTCATAATACTGAATGTCTGTAATGCAGGCAGAGGTGATTGCAGAATCCTATGAATGGTTCTGCTGGCATTACTTTGTGGGAGGTCGTGGAACAGCAGAGAATGGGGATTTTGCCTTAAAAAACTGGTATGTGATCATGGAGTTGGAATATATCATTTGCAGTGGGTATGTATGGTGCAGGGGGGCTCCACCATGCAAAAAGCATGAGTTTTTATGGGGGGAGGGGCTTGTTGGTATTTTGTATTTTGACATTCAATCTTTTACAACTGACTTTTTTACATTTGATATTTTGCTACTTTGATATTTCAAAAGTGCATAGTTTTCAAGATTTGTTTAGCTCGAATGGTGTACATAACACCATCACTGACTGTAATAGTGAAAGCATCATTCTCTTTTTTCTGTCTCTCTCTATCTTTCTCAGCTGCTAATAGTGGTTTGAGAGGTGTTGTTTGTTTTTTGCAGGTTTCACTTACAGAAACAATTTTCCTACATTCCTGGCTCAACTCCAAGCAGTTTCCTTTCATATTAGTCTCACTGGACCATATCTGATCATAGCCATGCACCCTTTGGAGTCCAATAGAATTCAACTTAACATTCTAGATCTGCATTGTAGCACAGGGTATGTTTCAGTATTGGTCCCAATCCAGCCATTCGTTTTCATAGTTTAACATGACATTAGTTGCTTTTCTTTTTATTGTATTATATTATATTATATTATATTATATTATATTATATTATATTATATTATATTATATTATATTATATTATATTATATTATATTATATACTGATTCATGGTAATTCAGACTATTTTGGTTCCAAGAATGATAATCAAAGATCTATTTTTTAAGTGAGCAGTATCCTGAGAGACGTCTTTAAAAAGAACATATTAATACTTCCCTTTTGGACAGTGTTGGGTTATTTTTTAACAGAATTCATGTCTGCTTTGCCAGATATTTGAAAGTCATCAACAAATAAAAATTGTATTCCAATAAAAATAATTATCTCCCCATTTCTGATTATTTTTTGTTACAGCTAAATGGCGAATTACAAAACTGCAAACCAAGAAATAATCAACGAAGCAGCCAGGCAGTCTAAGTGCTAAACAAGAATGAGGCTAGGATAATATAAAGGTATTTATCAATCCACACAACAGTAACATAATACATAAAGAGAATTTTTTTACAGTTCACACAATTTGCTTTGTGTTTAAATAATGCATTATTCATATTAGCATTGTTGATATCATACCAATGTTCATACATTCTTTTCTTTAGGGCACACACTATTTTACCCACATTGTCTTATGTTGGTCCCTTGCGGCACAACCCCTCTCTAACATTACCTTAGTATTGGGGTGTCTTTTGTAAACAAATTTTGGTTTTGCTCCTATGACCTTAACAATATTACTATCATTCTGAATAGCCTTCAAGCTATTTGCTTTGGTATCAAAAGGACACATAGATCACTTTCTAACTCATCTTTCACAAAAAAAAAAAAAGAAAAACAAAAAAAAAAAAAACACCTTTACCAAGGTCAGTGATCATAAGACTTTTGTAAAGTCAAGATAAGGATTTAGTCTTAAAAGCTGCATGGACTAATTATCCAGTTAAAATTAAAAGAAATGCTGTAAGATTTGACAATGACTATTCTCCATTAGTGATGTCCAAGAGAAAAGCATGTGTGCCACTCGTTAAAAGCTTAAAGAAAAACAACATTAAAACACAAATCTTGTTTCTATCAAAAATAAGGATTTACCTTCCAAAACGAAAGAAGATTTTTAATGCCTTAGACAATGCAATGGACTTTATAAAGACAAATAAAATCCTAGAAAAAAAAAAGCAGAAGAAATGGACTGGAATCTTTCAAATTCTTTGAAAAGAAATGCAACAAGAGATAGTTGATTAATAAAAGACGAAATAGTAAAAAACTGAAGGACAAATTAAAATCATATATTTCATGGTTATGAATTTTTATTAATTTAAATAAATGCCTGAATAGTTATGAACAGATGCTGTGTATCACTTTTTACAAGGTAAATCTTTTTTTACATTCTTTCCTTACTTCAAATGGTTACTAGTTCCCTTTTTAAAAGGGTTAGAGTTTGATTATTTTAGCTATATATAAAATTAAATCCATTTATTTTCACTTAGAGTTTAAAAGGTTAAACTATTCATCTTACTAAAAGTTAATCATTATTATGATGAAACCTAGGTTAGGTGGCACACCTGATATCTTGGCGTAGTCAAGTAATGCACTATTAAGTATAATGCAAGTTGCAACAAATGACACTAAAGATGCATGTTAAGTTACATTCTGGGTTCTTAAAATTCTTCAGTACTGTATTACTGATAGTATACTTGACATGCAATAGCACCCAGGAAAGACATGCTATGTTATAAGCAAAGCATAAAAAATATAGCTTTTTATATATATAAATGTTTTGTTGAAATGATATCAAATAATTAGAGTAACACTCACACTTTCACAAGTTAAACCTGGATAACACATAACTGTCATTCTTTTAATGCAAGTTTATATGGTAAGTCTCCTGTAAAAAAAAAAAATGACAGTCTGCTTTATATTAAACATCTCATACAAATAGTGCTTGCTGAAGTATTAAATGTTATTTATTTGTGTGCAATGGCTTTTTGGTGGTTGGGATACTTTGAGATGTTTTTTGTTGTTCATTTTTGGTGATTTGGAGTGGTTTGAGGGATTGGTATGTGGTATGGAGATGGCTTGGATTCAATTGTGGCCATTTTTATGTGAATTGCAACTGATGGATTGTTCATTTTCAAGCCCTTATCATGAAAACTGGCTTGAAATAACTTAGAGTCATAAGCACTTTTGTGATGTGGCAGGGGTTGTAAAATTCTAAGAACTGTTCAGCTTATTTCTTCCTGTCTAAAAGTAAATAATCATAATATTTTGGATCATATCCTAAGATGTCAAAGAATACAAGTTAGATAATAAGCAAACGATAGTGAATTGCATTCTAAACCACTGTCAGTTATCACATAGTTCTGAATGCTTGCTACTGATAGTATAGTTGACATACAGTAGCACCCAGGAAAATTATATTATGCTATAAACAGAGTATAAAAAGTATAGTTTCTTACATATATAAATGTTATTACTGGAATGTTATCACATACTTGAGTAACATTCATACTTTTACAAGTTAAACCTGGATCACACATGGCTGTTATTCTTTTAATGCAAGTTTACATGCTAGGTCTACTTTAAAAAAAATGACAGTCTGCTTTATATAAAACATCTCATACAAATAGTGCTTACTGAATCATTAAATGTTATTTTGTTTTATTTATTTGTTTTTTATTTGCAGTTTGTTCACCAGGACGGTCTATTGGGCCATGAGTTTTCAAATTTTCAATGGAGTCCTGGGGAGAAAAGCTCCAGAGTAATACAAAAAAATATAAAAGTTCAAATTAAAAAATGCAAAATACAAATATAGTGACAGAAGTTGCAAGATTTAGAAAAATTGCAAAATCTGAGAGAATATGCAAATTGCATAGTACTAAGTTGCAGTATTGTACATTAGAAGGAGCAGTTAGTATGATGCAAGATAAAACAGTACTTGAACAATCTGATGATTCCTAAAAAAGAAATGTCAAAGTATGAGAGAATTTGCAAACTGCATAGTACTAAGCTGGTGCTGCGCTAGCATTGTCACCTCACAGTATGACACTGTCCGGTTCGATTCTCAGCTAGAGCGTCTTCTGAGTGAGACATGCGTGAATGGGCGTACCTTCGTTGAAGGTTGTGCATCAGGCCTGGCAACCCGGTACATAAAAATCAACTGCCAATCATTAGCGGACCAAAAGCCAAAAGATGCAAGCAAGCATAGTACTAAGTTGCAGTGTATTTTACATATGAAGCAGAAGTTAGTAAGATGCAGGATAAATTCCATTTGAGCAAAAACAGTTCTAGTACAATCTGATGATTCCTACTGCTATTGCTAGGAGTTATAGAAACTATAGAAATTTATTTACTGCTATAGTAGGTTGTGGGGGGGGTGGGGTTAGGGAAGCTATATAGGATGACAGCAAGAAAATTCCCACTGTGAAGTTAGGTATGAGTGAAGTAATGTTTCGAAGGCTGAGAGATTGTTAGTAGTATGGATGGAAGGTGGGAGGGAATTCCAGTGGCATGCTACAGAGAAGGATAGAAGATCTTTGCTTGGTGGACTTCTTCTTTAAATATAATTGCTTTTTAGTGGTTAACATATGTTGACATGTTTTTTGTTGCTTTTTTAGTGGTTTGGAAGGGTTTGAGGTATCGATGCATAAAGTAGAGGTGGCTTGGATTCAGTCATGGGTGTTTTTTGTGAATTGTTGCTGATAACGTGTTCATTTGCAAGGCCTTGTCAGGACTTGAAGTGGCTTAATTAGAATCAAGAGCACTTTTGTGATGCTGTGGGAGTTCTAAAATTCTTTGAAAAGTCCAGGTTACCTTTTCTTATCTAAAAGTAAATACACATAATATTTTAAATTATATGCTAAGATATCAATGAAACAAGTTAGAGAATAAACAAAAGTCAGTGAATTACAGTCCAAACCACTGCCAGTTATTAAATAGTTCTGAATGCCTGCAGTATACCAAAAGAATAATTTATATACAAGCCTATAGAATGACACTTCTGATAAAAAAATTAGGATTGCGTTTCTCTGTTATTGTCTCATTTAAATGATGACAAAACTTAATATCTCATAAAATTATTATGGAATGTTTGAATCTTAAAAGGGAAGATTTTTTTCAGATATTTGTTTAGATACTAATAAACATAACATTAAAGGAAAAATGGGACTAATTCCAAGAGTAGTACTATATTAAAGGGTATCAAATACATAGGGGCAAATATAAATATTCTGTTATGTGACACTGTACACTAGGATTCTAAAGTAGCTAAAATATAAAACCTAGGAATATAGTAAGAGTACAAGACATATCGCAGTGGTGGTGCTGCGGTAGCGCTTTCGCCTCACAGTAAGACGCTGTCCGGTTCGACTCTCAGCTAGACAATCTTCTGCATGGAGACATGCGTGAATGGGCATACCTTTGTTGAAGGTTGTGCATTAGGGCTGGCAACTCAGCATGTAAAAATCAACTGCCAATCATTAGTGGACCGGAGTTCCGCTGTGGCAACCCCTAACTGGGAAAAGCCGAAAGACGCAACAACAAGACATAGCTTATAAACAGAAGTAGAAAGACATCAGAATAAGTAAATATATATATATATATATATATATATATATATTTTTATATATATATATATATATATATATATATATATATATATATATATATATGGTTCCCATTCAGAAGCCTGAAACATCATAAGCCTGAAAATCAAAATCCTGAAACCAAAAGCCTGAAAATTCAGAATCCTGAAAACTCAAAATCCTGAAAGCCCAAAATCCTGAAAGACCAAAATCCTGAAACTCAAAATCCTGAAAACACAAAATAGACATACTGATGTCATTGTGGCTTTGTTATTGTTAGCCCTGTGGTGTTAGGTCATGCGTTGGGGTCAGGTAAGTGTGCGGTTGGTTTTATTTTAGGGTTAGGGGCGGTTTAAGTGAGTTAGGGTTAGGGCAGGTTAGGCATGTATGCAATAGTGACAAATATTGGGGTTAGGGGCGGTTTAAGTGAGTTAGGGTTAGGGCGCGGGTCAGGTGAGTGTGCGATAGTGACGGACCTTAGGGTTAGGGTTAGGGTCAGGGTCAGTTGGTAGATATTAGTGTCTTTATAGTGACATATTAGCATTATTTGTGTTTTCAGGATTTTGAGTTTCAGGATTTTGGTCTTTCAGGATTTTGGGCTTTCAGGATTTTGAGTTTTCAGGATTCTGAATTTTCAGGCTTTTGGTTTCAGGATTTTGATTTTCAGGCTTATGATGTTTCAGGCTTCTGAATGGGAACCATATATATATATATATATATATATAAAATCCTATGAACAACTTTACACATAGTAGATAAAAGAGAAAAAATATAAAATCAGCTGACTTATAATTTAATAAATATGAAAATAGCAACTGACTTCCTCCCTATAGTAAACCAGGGAGATAATGTGAGGTACACGGAAAGATGTTTATAGAGATATTCAGTTTGGTCAACTTATAATAAAGATTATGAACACCTATTTAACTTTCTTATTCCTAATAACTCACTGACAGACTTTTTTTTAAGATGATGAATACTAAAATTATGAGACATTAATATGAATCAGAAGCATGAGCTAAGCTTTATTAGTCTAATGGGGAGTTTGGGAGGTACATTTTTAATCTTTTTTAACAAACTAGGAATATGTTATTCTACAGTAGAATGTTTTAGGGTTATATCATTAGGTGATTTTTTTTTATTTATTTCAAAAGTTTTGTCCATAGCTGAATATTTCATATTGTTATATATAAAGTATAATAAGATCTGTACATAAATGCAATTTCATTATACATGTGTTTTTTTTCTCTCTTTTATAAATGTAAAACAATGTTTAAATAAAAAGGTCACACAGGAAAACCAATTGGTTAAAAACACAAAAAGAAAATCTAGAAAAGCTAGAATTCCCACTGAGTGATACCTTACGCCTCTTGAATCAGAGGCAACACGGGATATATGTAAATTACCCTTTAATGATATCAGGTGTTAGAGCTAAAGGGTAATTCTGAATGTCCATGACTTGATTCTTTTATTTTTACTTTTAAGTATTTTTTTGGACAATTTTAGGTCAATAAAGCCAAATCCCTATAGCTGTGGACATGCATGTGTCTGCCTTCTTATGACATCAGCAGCACAGCATAAGAGGAATGTTTGACTTTTGGAAACACAGGGTAGTCATACCAAACTGATATCCATAAACTTAAGGGTGTCTACAAAATATCCAAACTAACAAACTAAAGCAATGTTTAAAAAGGTCACACAACAAAACCAACTGGTTAAAAACACAAAAAAAGAAAAATCTAGCAAAGCTAGAATTTCATATTCAATATCCTTAAAGGGTAATTTACATATATCCCATGTTGCCACTAATTCAAGAGGTTTAAGCTATCACACAGTGGAAATTCTAGCTTTGCTACATTTTTCTTTTTGTGTTTTTAACCAACTGGTTTTCCTGTGTGACCTTTTTAAACATTGTTTTAGTTTGTTAGTTGGGATATTTTTAGACACTCTTAGGTTTATGGATATCAGTTGGGTATGACTACCCTGTTTTTCCAAAAGGCAAACATTCCTCACATGCTCTACTGCTGATGTCAAAAGAAAGCAGAAACATGCATGTCCACAGCTAAAGGAGTTTGGCTTTATTGGCCTGAAAATGTCCATAAAAAGAATTAAAAGTAAAAGAAAAATGTCATGGGCATTCAGAATTGTCATTTTGCTGAAACACCTGATATCCTTAAAGGGTAATTTACATATATCCCATGTTGCCTCTGATTCATGAGGTTTAAGGTATCACACAGTGGAAATTCTAGCTTTGCTAGATTTTTCTTTTTGTGTTTTTAACCAGTTGGTTTTCCTGTCTGATCTATTATAAAAGTCTGATTTTAAATACATATTTATTGATGTTAATGGATGGAATAATCAGGTAAAGAGGGGAAGTGTGTTCAAATACTTGCATTTACATAAAGCTCAAATAGTATTTCCACAAGAAACGCATTTACTTAATAAAGATATAAAACTTTCATTAAAGAATTATTTGGTTTTAGCAGGTTCTGGCTTTTGGGCTAAAAGAGGCACTCACTAGTAATGTCTAAAGTAAAAGATACCTATGTTGATAAAAATAGTATGTTAAGCATTGCTATAAATGAGTGGAACAGAAAACTATATACATTCCTGAACTCTTATTGGATCCCAGGGGTTGGAGTGAAAGATACAAAAATTATTTAGGCACTATAGCCTATTACGTGAAAGATGAAGTCATAATGGCTGGCGATTTTAATTGTATTTTATCAGACAAAGACTCCACTGCAGATAGAAAGCTGGGAATCAGCCAAACACATCATGAATTTTCTAAATCTGATGAATTTAAAGGATATATATGAGCTAAGGAAACAAACTCACTTCAATTTGCCCATTATTCATATTGATATGGAAAACAAATATTGATAGCATTTTTGTCTCAAACAATCTGTTATCACATATCAGAGACATTTCAATAGTATCATGTCCATTGTTGGACTATAATGCTATAATCTTTAATATTATTTTAAAACCTGACAATTTAATACATCACAGGAGATTGCAGCATACATTATAAAAAAAAAGAATTTGAGGATCGGTATGTTAAACAGATCAAACATTTCCTAGAAATAGCTAAACCAAACTGGCAAACTGAACTAAAAACAAAGAAAAAAAATGGGCGGTTGCGAGTTTGCAGTCAGAAGAGTTTATTTAAGCGCTTTTCGTCAGCTCTTAACAGCTGACTTCTTCAGAATAAGAACCATTGTTACAACCCTAGTATATATACACATCGTAATTAATTAATTGACACACATTAAAGGAACAGTGAAACCATTTCTTCACTCCAACTTTAAAGTAACTTTCGACAGGTTACTCACAAATAATTCAAAAATACCCAAATGTTAAAATACACAATTTAAAAACATATTGAATGAGAAATGTATAAATAAAACCTTATTAAAAACCTAATTGGAAAGAGACATACACACAGCAGCTCTCTACTTGGGGACTGTCACACAAATCCTAATATACCATAATATTACTTAAAAGAATGCATATTAATGTATAATATACTGACTTCATTTTTGTGTTTAAATTTAATACTGTAATTTATATGTCATTTGATATGCTCATATTTCTTCATCTCTTCAAACAATTAAGTTTCAATATACTGCTAATTGAACAAGCATCATTTAACCCTGGGGAACTATATGCATTAAGTCTGACCTGCCAGGTTAACTCAAGTTCCTTGAGTTTAAGAGGTCTTGAGCCCCCTCTATTGTCAACTTTAACTTGATCAATAACGAGGAACTTGAAAGAATGATCCTTGTGACTAGAAATATGTTTTGCTAATGCATTATCAGATTTAAATTTTCTTATAGCGCATAAGTGTTCATATATCCTGTCGTGTAATCTTCTCTCAGTTTTACCGACATAATAAGCTGCACAGGATGTACATTTTGCTAAATATGTGATGAAAGTGGAATTACAGTTGTATCTACCCTTTAGTCTATACATTTTGTTATTAATTTGGAAGGTATTAATTTCGTCGACATGTTTACAAAAGTTACAGTTAAGGCATTTAAACATGCCTGGGTTCCTTACTAATGCTCTGTCCTGTTTTTCCAAAAGTGATTTAAGATTCTTTCCTTTTCTAAAGGTCACCCTAGAACCATCACCTATTTTCTGATAAATGTCGGGGTACATCTTAAATAGGTCCCAATTCTTCCTTAGAATGGCTAGACATTGATTACTATGTCTACTAAACATGGTGATAAATTTAGTAGAAATGTTGGTGTGACTAGGTAATAACATTCCTTCTGCCTTCAAAGTATGGCTAAAGAATGATTTTCAATTACTGGAAGGGCCCGTTACTAATAATGCTGTGAGTGTGAGTGAGCAAGACACGACTGGGGTCACTGAAAGTATTAGCAACAAATTAAAAATATTCGATGCTTGTTTAGTCAAATTGAAGAAACTGCAACTTGAGATTTCATACTTTCGAGAGTGCCTTAATTGTAAGGTGGTCCCCAAAGGGTTAAGACGAGTCTCTTATCCTACTAGCTTAGAGACTGGCTCTGCTTTCCACTTGGACTTAATAAATTGGTTCGACCGGCAAGGGTTCGAACTCATTGAAACTATTATAAAACACTATAGTTTATGGGTGGATGATTTAACTCAATATGTGACTGGGTTGGATGAATACATACAAGCTCATTACAAGTTTGGAAGGTATAAATATGAATATGAGCATATTTTCACTAGTATTGACCAGCATATGCACAAATTAAAAGTCAATAAAATTAAAAAGCTTGATAGAGACATTAAAGCATATGGCTCAGGTTCTGATTATCCTATTCCATCTCTGAAACAAGTCTGGGGTAAAGTAAATACTCATTCCAACCAGTCACATTATAGTTCTGGTCACCAAGGTGAACCTCAAACTGAAGGTGTGGAATACAATGATGTTGACCCTTCTGATTCCGTTTCTGGTTCCGATGGTGCTGAATTTCAAGCTAGTGGAAGGAGTGGGACACCCTGGTGTAATCGGCTATGTAGCACCCATATAGTCAATAATTCTCACCAACAACATCAAAATTATCAGAATGGCCCCTTTGCAGGGGCCAGGCCAAAACAAAAAAACTTTCAACAGACCCATTCCAAAGGCAGGAAAACATACAACAAATACAGGAACTAGGTTTCCAATTAGAATCTGACACGCTAATGAACATTAGTATTAACAAAGGGGTGGATTAATCTTTTATGGGCATATTGGCAGACTACCAAAGTAACTTAAACTTCGATTCTGAGTCACCAGAACATGGAAATGATTATGTAAACTTACCTGAGATAATATTAAACAAAGGAGGGGACTTCAAATTGTACAACTTTAGTGGTACCAATTTCAGTACTGATATGGTGGACTTTCTATTAAAGGCCTGACATTTATTCCATCTAAACCATGGAATGTAGTGGATACTATTCTGGACATTAAGTTATACACTAGGAAACTTAATTTTAATGTATTAATGGGTAGTGTATTTGATATGGATCATAGTGATATATTTCATGTTCCAAGTACTTATAACCCCCCTTTGCATCCTGTGTTTGAACTTTTTGAAAGATGCTATGAGCTTGATGTTAGGCATACCAGCATGAACAACATTGGTGGATATTCCCCTATCAATACAAGTGAAGAAGAACGTGACTTCTTACAGTATATTAGATCACAGGGTCTATGGTTTTGTAAGCCTGATAAAGTTGGAGGACTTGTGATTTTCAGTCTGATTGATTATCAAAACAGGATGAATAGGTTACTTAATAGTGAAGCATATACTCCTAGTACTTGATCAGAGGTAAACAAAGCTTATAAGATCATCAATGATTGTATAGAGGACTTGTTTATTGAGGCAAACATTGATCAAATAATTTACAACTATATTATAACCATGTTCCCAAGATATCCATGCATTTTTGGTATCCCCAAAATCCATAAGAGTATAGAGGATCCACCTTTGACACCACTAGTGGATAGCAGGGGGTCATCTACTTATTCCTGTGCAAAGGTTGTGGATGCTATTTTGCAAAAATACCTTGTACATGAGAGTCAGATATGTAAGGACTCTTGGTCCTTCTTAGAAAAGATAGGTTCATTGGATTTTAACATGAACCACAACTTTCTTACTATCGACATGAAGGACCTGTACACTGGCATACCACACAAAATAGCACTAGAGTGGGTGGAACTTATGCTTGTTAAACACAATGCAACTGCTAGGGAAATTAATTTGGTTTCATCACTTATGGATTTAGTCCTCTCAAACAATTATTTTATGTTTTCCAACGATTTTTTCCTACAAAAGGTAGGGGTAGTTATGGGGTCCCCTTGTGGAGGTAGCATAACAAATCTAGTGATGGCATATTGGGAGTCAGAGTATGTCTTTAAGGATAACAAGTTCTCTGAAACATTCATTTTTTACACCAGATTTTTGGATGACATATTTGTCCTCTTTAAGGGTAACGAAGGTGAAAGTGTACTTGTATTGGATTATTTTAAAAACACTACTGACTTCCTGCAATTCACATCCACATTTGATTGTAACACAATCGCTTATTTGGACATCAAGTTAAATAAGAATTATGTTATGAATTCCTATACAGCTGGGATATATAGGAAAAATACATATTCTAACACTTTCTTACACTATACGAGCAGCCATCCATTTCACCAAAAGAAATCGGTCATTAAGGGGCATCTAGTAAGAGCATCTAGAATGGTTAGCTTAGATGATGAATTTTGTGAGGAGTGTGATTTAATTAAGAATATATTCCTCTACAGAGGGTACCCCGAATCCTTATTAATCAGTCTTATCCATGAAGTCATGAATAAAAGAAGTAACAATGTATACACACCACTACTCAGAGTTAAATCAACTATATTGCCCATAAGTCCAGGAACTAGATTAGATGTTAATATTGATCTGAATGCTAGCATAGATATATCTATAGATAGAAGTCCTAGTCACGCCAACATTTCTACTAACTTTATCACCACGTTTAGTAGACATAGTAATCAATGTCTAGCCATTCTAAGGAAGAATTGGGACCTATTTAAGATGTACCCTGACATTTATCAGAAAATAGGTGCTGGTCCTAGGGTGACCTTTAGAAAAGGAAAGAATCTTAAATCACTTTTGGAAAAACAGGACACAGCATTAGTAAGGAACCCAGGCATGTTTAAATGCCTTAACTGTAACTATTGTAAACATGTAGATGAAATTAATACCTTCCAAATTAATAAAAAAATGTATAGACTAAAGGGTAGATACAACTGTAATTCCACTTTTGTCACATATTTAGCAAAATGTACATCCTGTGCAGCTTATTATGTCGGTAAAACTGAGAGAAGATTACGCGACAGGATGTATGAACACTTCTATGCTATAAGAAAATTTAAATCTGATAATGCATTAGCAAAACATATTTCTAGTCACAAGGATCATTCTTTCAAGTTCTTCATTATTGATCAAGTTAAAGTTGACAATAGAGGGGGCTCAAGACCTCTTAAACTTGAGGAACTTGAGTTAACCTGTCAGGTCAGACTTAATGCATATAGTTCCCCAGGGTTAAATGATTCTTGTTCAATTAGCAGTATATTGAAACTTAATAGTTTGAAGAGATGAAGAAATATGAGCATATCAAATGACATATAAATTATAGTATTAAATTTAAACACAAAAATGAAGTCAGTATATTATAAATTAATATGCATTCTTTTATGTAGTATTATGGCATATTAGGATTTGTGTGACAGTCCCCACGTAGAGAGCTGCTGTGTGTATGTTAGGTTTTTAATAAGGTTTTATTTATACATTTCTCACTCAATATGTTTTTAAATTGTGTATTTTAACATTTGGATATTTTTGAATTATTTGTGAGTAACCTGTCGAAAGTTACTTTAAAGTTGGAGTGAAGAAATGGTTTCACTGTTCCTTTAATGTGTGCCAATTAATTAATTACGATGTGTATATATACTAGGGTTGTAACAATGGTTCTTATTCTGAAGAAGTCAGCTGTTAAGAGCTGACGAAAAGTGCTTAAATAAACTCTTCTGACTGCAAACTCGCAACCGCCCATTTCCTAGAAATAAACCTGAATGGTGAAGTAACTGACATTGTCCCCATGGGCTTCACTAAAGGGTTACTTAAATGGAAGAGTTACAAGCTGGTATATTAGTAGAGCAAGAGAATGGGACAAAGAATTGAATACACTACAGACCAAAACAGACATACTAAAGTTAAATCTAAAATCAAATGACATTGTCAGTCAGTCTGAACTTAAAACCTTAAATACAAAATATGCTGAAATTCTAAATCATAACATTTCAATAAACCTGCAAAAAATTCAAGTCTAATCAGTAAATCATTTAAGCTTACATAAACTTGGTTTTAGATCAAAGAAAATGAATAAACTAAATCATATCAAACAATTATAAAACATATAAATAATACAAAAGAAAGTAAGCAGTTATTAAAGGTATTCTTGCGTGCTTTAAAATATTTTATGAAAATATAAATAACAATACAAACAACCTAGATAATGATGATATAGTTGAAACTTTTCTAAGGGAAAATATAAATAATAAATTAATAAGATTGACCATTCACTTTAACATAAATAAAAGATCAAATAAAAAAGTTAAAAAATAATAAGATTCTGAGCTTAGATTGTCTTATACCAGAACTATCTAAACTACTACCAGATGATGCAGATAAGGTATCCAGAGAAACAAAAACAACTGCTGAAATCCCCCAACATGGAAATATTCTCTTATATCATCTATTTTAAAACAAAATAAGGATCCTACAAATTGTTCGTCATACAGACCCATTTCACTTTTAAATATGGACTATAAGATGTTCATGTCTATTTTAGCTAACATAATTAATCTACTTATTCCTAAACTAATTAACAATGATCAAACTGGGTTTATTTTAAACAGAGAAGTACAGGATAATAAAATAAGTATGTATACATTAATAGACTATGAAAATAAAAATAAAAAAAAAATTCTATCATTAGTCTTGATTTAGATAAGACTTTTGACTCAATTAATTGGTTGTACCTGTTTGAAACACTTAAAGTGCATAATTTCTCACCTGAGCTAATTGCATTAATTTCTAAGCTATACAACTCTTGTGATTATGTAAACATAGGCTATTTTCTTTCTAATCCCTTTAAATTGCAAAAAGGCAAAAAAACAACACTTCCCATTATCATCTTTACTTTTTGCATAG